>NC_041410.2:39272785-39572785 GCF_900747795.2 Erpetoichthys calabaricus
CTTCATCTCACTTTAGCTGGAAGAATTAACATTGTTAAGATGAATATCCTTCCTAAGCTTCTCTTTTTATTTCAAAAAATTCTATTATACATTATACATAGATGTTTTTTTTAGAAATTAGATTCAACCAAAACCTCATTTATTTGGAATTCAAAACATCCACGTATATAAAGAGCGACGCTACAAAGACTTAAGATGGAAGGCAGCGTGGCTCTACCTAACTTTCAATTTTATTACTGGGCAGCAAATATGCAAACTATTAAAACATGGACATGGACACAAATAGATGAACATACACAGGCTTGGTCCACAATAGAAATAAAATCCTGCAGTACTTCTTTATATTCCTTGCTTTGCACCCCAATTAATTAAAGTTATCGCCAATATACTAACAACCCAACTGTGCTTCACTCACTTAGAATATGAAACCAATGTTGAAAGTATTTTAAGACAGAGAAGCTTTTATCTGTGGCACCTCTGCACGAGAACCACCTTTTTCCACCCTCTCAAATGTACGCAGTTATTAATGTCTGGAAAACATTCGGGATTAAATCACTTAGAGATCTATACATAGACAACATCTTTGCATCTTACGAACAATTACACTCTAAATTTAACTTTCCAGCAACACATTTCTTTCACTACCTTCAAATTAGAAACTTTGTTAAACAGAAGCTGCCCAATTTTCCTCACCTCCCACCTACCTCTACGCCGGAAAAATATCAATCAGTCTTAAGGACTCAGACAGCATTTCCGTAATCTATAAAACCTTTCTGCAGTCCCTCCCTTTCAAAGATCCAAGAATACAGTGGGAAAAAGATCTCTCACTCAACGTCTCAGAAAAGGAGTGGAAGGTAGCAATACACAGAATTCACTTGAGCGCCATATGCGCAAAGCATACAATTATTCAACTCAAAATTATATATGAGTGCATCTCTCTCGTTTTAAAATTGTCCAAAATGTTTCTAGGGCAAGATCCAACCTGCAAACGTTGCAATCAAGTTCCAGCCTCACTGGGTCACATGTTTTGGGCCTGCACCAGATTAACATCATGTTGGACCAAAAGCTTTAAATGCCTTTCAGACAGCCTTGGTGTCACAATCCCTCCTAACCCATTAACAGCTGTGTTTGATGTCCTTCCAGATGGGCTTGAAGTGGAGAAGGACAGGCAAACTGTGATTGCCTTTACTACACTATTGGCACATAGACTTATCCTGCTCAACTGGAAGAATCCTAACTCTCCTCTTCTAAGTCAGTGGGTAACTGATGTTACAGTGCATCTGGAAAGTATTCACAGCGCATCACTTTTTCCCACATTTTGTTATGTTACAGCCTTATTCCAAAATGGATTAAATTCATTTTTTTCCTCAGAATTCTACACACAACACCCCATAATGACAACGTGAAAAAAGTTTACTTGAGGTTTTTGCAAATTTATTAAAAATAAAAAAACTGCAGTATTCACAGCCTTTGCTCAATACTTTGTCGATGCACCTTTGGCAGCAATTACAGCCTCAAGTCTTTTTGAATATGATGCCACAAGCTTGGCACACCTATCCTTGGCCAGTTTCGCCCATTCCTCTTTGCAGCAGCTCTCAAGCTCCATCAGGTTGGATGGGAAGCGTCGGTGCACAGCCATTTTAAGATCTCTCCAGAGATGTTCAATCGGATTCAAGTCTGGGCTCTGGCTGGGCCACTCAAGGACATTCACAGAGTTGTCCTGAAGCCACTCCTTTGATATCTTGGCTGTGTGCTTAGGGTTGTTGTCCTGCAAGATGAACCATCGCCCCAGTCTGAGGTCAAGAGCGCTCTGGAGCAGGTTTTCATCCAGGATGTCTCTGTATATTGCCACAGTCATCTTTCCCTTTATCCTGACTAGTCTCCCAGTTCCTCCCGCTGAAAAACATCCCCACAGCATGATGCTGCCACCACCATGCTTCATTGTAGGGATGGTGCCAGGCTTCCTCCAAATGTGACGCCTGGCATTCACACCAAAGAGTTCAATCTTTGTCTCATCAGATCAGAGAATTTTCTTTCTCATGGTCTGAGAGTCCTTCAGGAGCCTTTTGGCAAACTCCAGGTGGGCTGCCATGTGCCTTTTACTAAGGAGTGGCTTCCGTCTGGACACTCTACCATACAGGCCTGATTGGTGGATTGCTGCAGAGATGGTTGTCCTTCTGGAAGGTTCTCCTCTCTCCACAAAGGACCTCTGGAGCTCTGACAGAGTGACCATAGGGTTCTTGGTCACCTCCCTGACTAAGGCCCTTCTCCCCCGATCGCTCAGTTTAGATGGCCGGCCAGCTCTAGGGAGAGTCCTGGTGGTTTCGAACTTCTTCCACTTACGGATGATGGAGGCCACTGTGCTCATTGGGACCTTCAAAGCAGCAGAAATTTTTCTATAACCTTCCCCAAATATGTGCCTCGAGACAATCCTGTCTCCGAGGTCTACAGACAATTCCTTTGACTTCATGCTTGGTTTGTGCTCTGAACTGTCAACTGTGGGACCTTATATAGCCAGGTGTGTGCTTTTCCAAATCATGTCCAATCAACTGAATTTACCACAGGTGGACTCCAATTAAGCTGCAGAAACATCTCAAGGATGATCAGGGGAAACAGGATGCACCTGAGCTCAATTTCAAGCTTCACGGCAAAGGCTGTGAATACTTATGTGCATGTGCTTTCTCAATTTTTTTATTTTTAATAAATTTGCAAAAACCTCAAGTAAACTTTTTTCACGTTGTCATTATGGGGTGTTGTGTGTAGAATTCTGAGGAAAAAAATGAATTTAATCCATTTTGGAATAAGGCTGAAACATAACAAAATGTGGAAAAAGTGATGCGCTGTGAATACTTTCTGGATGCACTGTATATACTATTTGAAACTGAAAAAAATCTAATTTGCACTTAGAGGATCTGTACAAAACTTTTTCAAAACCTGGCAGGATCTAATCAATAACATTTTACAATGAGCATTTAAATTGAGGAAGTAGGCTCTCTCCCATCTTTTACTCCATTTATCTTTATTCATTTATTAATTTATATATGTACTTATTTTGGCCTAGCTCTCTTTCTCAGGGGTGGGGGTTGATTTGTTTTGAACCCGTTTTTTTAAAACTTGAGTTATTTGTATGGAATGTTATATGATTTTAATAAAATCATAAAAGATTACATCTTGCCTGAAGAAGGGGCCTGAGATGCCTTGAAAGCTTGCATATTGTAATATTTTTAGTTAGCCAATAAAAAGTGTAATTTTACTTGACTTTTCACTATTAGCGCTTTGAGTACTGAGAAAAGCGCTATATAAATGTGATGAATTATTATAATAAAATCAATAAAATTTAAAAAAAAAGATAGATAGAATTTATATTTATATCAAGGGGGAAATTTCACTTTTTACAGAAGCTCAATTAATAAATAAATATTATATCAAGCCAAATCAACCCACACAAGAATTACTAAAAAGAAAGAAAAACTTCTGACTTGGCTAAATAGAAATAGCGCTGTCACAGTGAGGCATTATGAAAGCATATTTCCTCCAGGAAGCATTTCTTGACACACTTGTATTGAACAATTTGGTCGCTAAAAGTATATAATATACACATAACGATATACATAATACATAACACACACCATACAGTCAGAATTGGACTCTGTTTATTCAAAATTTACTATAAATTATTTGATTCTACTTTGCATATTCAAGGTTCACTTTATGTGTTTTACTTTATGCATCCAGGTGCTAACTTAATAGTCAGAAGTGGCATTTTATATTGAAATGCTCCCTTTAAAACTGTATACTTAGAACTAATTTTATATATTGAGACTCTGACTTTATATATTAAAAATTGAAATAGTATATTGATAAGGATGGCATACATGGCCTGGTGACCCAGCCAAAATGGTTCAAGGACCCTTGCCCGGTCTGGAATACGAACCAGTACTGGGACAGAAACAAATACAGGAAGTTCCCAGCCTCAACCAAAAGATGGGCAGAAGGTGTCAACAATGACGCAGTGGAGATCCTGGCATTCCAAAGGGACTATATAAAAAATCCTTACCTGGCCATGAGGCCAGTATAATGGAGAGTGAAGGAAAGGCAAGTTTCCAGGACCATTTACCTTTCCCCCCCCCCCACCCCCCACAATAAGTGCAGTCATCTGGGGCCTCATGTACAGTATAAACGGTGCATACGCACAGAAATGTTGCGTAAGAACGTTTCCACGTTCAAATCGCGATGTATAAAACCTACATTTGGCATAAAGCCACGCACTTTTCCACGGTACCTCATACCCTGTCGTACGCAAGTTCTCCGCTCCACCCAGTGTCAAAGCAGTGCTACTGTTCCTGTGTGGTTACTCTTTCTTAGATCCACATCCACGACGGCGGCTTTATCAAATACACTGAAATTAACTGCATATTGTATATAAATTTAATGCATCTGATTGTAATTAACCTGTAACAATATAATGGTCCACAGAATGGTCAAACTATTCTAAATACCATAACTGCTTTAGCATTGTTACTGTCACTGCACCATCTTCTTCTTCTTTCAGCTGCTCCAGTTTGCCACAGCGGATTATCTTTTTCCATACTACTTGCACTGCACCACTCGGAGTATTTATATCACTGTATCTGAGTGTGAATCACAGATCTACAGCGATCGGAAAGAGAATAATCGATATACAGCATCAAGCACTCGCTGCCTCAGCCATTCGCTATTTGAACTGCTCTCATCCGACCAACGCTTCACAGCCTTTCCTTTTCGGACCTCGCGGTTCACAAACAGTTTCATCCCAAGAACTATACACGCACTCAATCAGACCATCAAGTGCTCCTTGTAGAACTGTTTGTACTTGCAAGTTACCGTGAGGTAATTGTACTTATGATACAGTTATAATATTGCACAACCTGAGCCACTTTATAAAGCGCGTATTTACAAATGATGACAATATCATTTTTAAGATGAAATGCAGCAAAATATGTTGATTATATTATACAGATAAAACTTTAACTTTGACTACACCATGCCACAGCGCTAGCAAGCTTGAGCTTCGTTCACGGATTGCTCCTGCCTCACGCTGTTTTCATGCTGTGGCTGGCGCGACACTGGAAGGATAGATGGATAGAATAATTAAACATTATGAAGATATTTCGATGTTCCTTAAAAGTTTTGAAGAATCGGCGTTCTAAACTTACAGATGGCTTAACGTCTGTTACAGAGCTGATTGTGTGGCGATTGGGTATTTGGAGAAAGAAAAGTAAGGACAGGAATTGGGGGTTAGTACGTTTAAAAAAGACAGTACTTCTGTAATAAAGCATTTCATCGAAGGTCGCGCATGGCGCAGCAAGCATCTTGCTTTAAGACATGAACAATCACTGTGCCACTGTGTTCACATGTTTAATAACATGCTTTAACTCATATCATCATGAAAATGATATCACGTATACATCTCAGTATTTTAGTTACTCAGAGAGCTGTAATATTACGAACGTAATGGATTCTGTGTCCTGTCGGAGGAAGAGCACGTAGTGATTCGGGCACATAGAGCACATAGAAGATCAAATACAAAACAAAGCATTTAACGTGCTACTTTAGTTACGATGGGATTTGAGAAACTAATAAATTAAATGATTTTAAGATGAAGTTTATGATGTTCTACTTTAATTACAAAATAAACTATGTGATTAAAGTGGAAATTTCGAGATTAAAGTTGACATTTCTTGCTTTTTTCACACTGTGTGCCTTTTTCTTTTCACGATACCCTAATCAGCTTTCATATGACACTCAGACATTGGGCTACAAGTCACCTTTTCACGCCGACTTTGATGCGTGACAACTTTTTTATTTCGGGCACTGTGCGACTTTGTGAACTTCAGCTTTCAAGTTTCTCCGACACACTATGTCACTCGATCAACTTCCTTTTGTTGCTTATATAACTGTTTAAACCAACAAATAGTACATTTTTCTTTGCCTCCATTTGGTATTCGCTGAAATTCTTCGTATTTTTCCTCGTACTTTTGCCATTGCCTTTTCACAGAACGCTGGGCTTAAGGGCTATTTATATTGATTTGCATATTCAAAGAGGTGTAATTCTGGGAGGAGTTGGGGCAGGACAGCAAGTGCATGCACGTGAGTTTATTTCCACGCTAAGTGGGATTCATGTAACGGAAGCACGCGGATGTTGGCGAATGCACAGATTCCTGCATCTGGATTTTTCTGTGCGTAAGCACATTTCGGCTTTTGTGCTTACGTCATGTTATAGTGCGAATTCTACGCACGGCGTTATGCATGAGGCCCCTGGACACCTACAGGGCATACTTATTCCGTAGTCCTGTTGGAGAGCCCTGTTGGGTTCTCTGGATGCCGCCATGGGGGTACTGTGGGGATTTGCCACCCCTACTTTATGGGACTTTTGATTACCAAAACTAAAGGGCTAAACAAAATGTGAAGACAGAATTCAGAATGAAAAATAGGAATCCAGTAATTCAAAACCATTAAGCCTTAGGAAAAGTTTCTCTTTGGAAAATTAATTTTTGTATATTATGGTTGCAAAAAAATTCTGAAACTATGCCACTTCCTTGTAAGATTAGATTAAAAGGCAAAAAATTGGAAAAATGTATCTTCTCTAGACTTAGCTTTTCTTGTCTAACTTTAGTTGTTTCTATACTTAAAGATGCTTTACTTCGTCTTCAGTATGCTCTAAACGTATGGCACTGTACATTCAATACAGCACGTTGTCTTTCATGCTACTGGGCACGTAAGGCCCAGTTTAAAACCATGTGCCCTCCATGCCTTACACTCGGTCGGGCCAGTTACTAACTGAGGCTAATCTATAGTCAGAGAGGTTAGAAATATACCAATTCAATTCAACTTGTGGGGGTTAGAAGAACCTCCCATAGACTATGCACTAATATATAGGCAAACATTTAATATAACTTAGATAACTAGCAAATGGCTCTTACATGTGCTGATGCCAGCTATGACTTAGAAGGTGACATTATAAAGACATGACTACCCATAATTAACATGAAAACATTGTTAAATTAATAACAATTTAAATTAGTACAGTAAATGCTGACGATTACTTAGATAACAAGTTGAACTTGAGGTAATGTCTGTTTAGAAGAAAACAACATATCCTTTTTTGCAACTATTTTGAGTCATATACAACTTCCCTATAAAGAGACATGTAAAAGTTGTTTATTGTATTATTTTTTTTTTCTGTCAACAAACTTTTTTTACTTAGTATATGAATTACATCATTTCAACCATTAACATAGTTACGTTTTTCTAAATGTTTACCTTGTACATAGAATATAGAATTTTCCTTCTAGGTGTAAATTTACAATGCATTCTAAAGCATGTTTAAAATAGCAGTCATCAGTATATTATATTTTCTTCCACAAGCTGTTATTCATGCATATGGCTATCATCAAACTGTAATGCAGAAAGACCAAAATAAATATTAGACAATCTCAGAAGAAAATAACAACACTTAGTGGTCCCTTAGGACTGCTGCTGATATAAAAGATGAGACTTTTTATAAGTTGGATTTCTTATATTCAAAACACAGTGGTTGTTAGCTTCACAGTACAAGGCCGTTCTCTCCTAGGCAAAATCAATCCAGTCTTTAAAAAGTTTACAACAGGAACATAAAAAAGAATATATTTTCATCATCTCAGCCAGCAGTTTCACAATGCAGGAGATATGTCAGACTTTGAAAAAGGTCTCATTGTGGGACACTGGCTGCATGGAGCGGCCAATGCAAAATGTGTCAGCTGTCAAGATTATATAGGGCTGTCGTGTTAAAGGTGTAATCGGCCGAGAAAACAGATGAGAAATCACAGCAGAGAAGGCAAATCCTGGCCAGAACTTGAGGTCTGTTACACAAACATTAATTAGTCACTGCTTTGAAATCTTTCACTTCATTAAGTTAGGAAATTAAAATGAAACTCTCCCTTTTAGGTTAATTAATGGAAATGCATATTTAAGATTAAATGCAAAAATATAAAAAATGCATTATTTATTGTCAAATCACAATCAGATTTGCTTTCTATATAAGTGTATCTCTTTTTGATGCCATCATTCTTAGCTTTCTTTGCCAAAGCTTTATTTCTAATAATATTAAGTACATCTTTAACATATATCTTCTGTTTGATGACAGGTTTTGTTTAATACATGTAACAAAAGGTGGTGTTACTAAAAAATTCACTTCAATAATCATTTTCTTTAATTCTTAATTTGGGACCTGGCCAAGATCAGACTATTTCTAACGAGTTTGCACACAATTTGTGTGAGGAACATGCAGAGACCTTTCATGACAATAGCTTGAAGGTTGCTGAGAGTTGTGTTGGTGTTACCAGTGCTTCCAAAGGAGGTGTTTCATCTCGCAGGGCACCCTGGATATCATCAAGAGGTGTTGCACCGTACAGCTTGATGGCAACTCTGGTCTGTACAGGGAACTGAGAATGACGGCTGCGAGGGCTCTGAAGGCAGATAAGGAGATGTTTGTTAGAGGAATCTGTGAACAAGTGACACACCACGTATGGTTTAGTGATCCACATCCTGCTTACAGATGAATCGAAGCATTACACACATCTGAATCTGTTCCTCAGAGAGTCGCAGTCAGGGCTGCTAATGGAAAGGACCTTACGGATGACACTGCAGTTGTGACCAACTGGGCTGGCTACTTTGAGTAGCTGTTTAAAGCTGATTCACCGGCTAGGATGTTGGATATCTCTGGGCCCACGGTTCTTGAGGTTGATCCTCCAATTAGCTATGAACCACCCAATCTCACTGAGATTGCACAGGTAGTGAACCAGCTGAAGGTAGGGAAGTCTGCAGGGATCTGTGATATCCAGGGTGAACCTCTCCAGACTGGTGGTAAGGAAGTCCAGGTAAGGTCCTTGCTAGGGTCATCCTCAATAGGATCTATGATCACTTGTTCACCTACTAGAGACCAGAGCAGTCTGGTTTTATGCCTAAGAAGTCTACCATTGACCACATCTTGGCACTGAGTGTTCTCGTGGAGCACAAACGTGAATATCAGCAGAGTTTCTTTGCAACCTTTGTCGATTTTCAAAAAGTGTTCGACTCAGTTGATCGAGCTGCCCTATGGGATGTCCTGAGGCTTTGCGGGATCCCCTCAAAGTTGCTGGATATTATGGCTGGCCTGTTAATTGGTACTGTGAGTGCTGTGCAAAGTGAAGGCAGAACCTTTCCATTTTTGGGATTCGTCAGGGGTGTGTTCTGCTCCTACTCGGTTCAATGCTTGCATGGACTGGGTGCTGGGCAGGGTTGTGGGGTCCAGTAGCTGTGGTGTATCTGTTGGTGAAGAAAGACTCACTGATCTTGACTTTGCTGATGATGCTGTGATGTTCACAGAGTCAATGGAGGCTCCGATCAGGACACTCGAGAAATTGAGCAAGGAGTCTGAGTGTCTGTGCTTGCGAGTGTCCTGATAAAAGCCAAGATCCAGGCCTTTAATGATCTCTTAGGCTATTTCATCATGTGGAGGGTGTGGCAACACGCTGAACCAGTGCATGCTCCCCAACCTGACCTGACCCTGACCTTAACAGTTAATTTTACTTTTTTTGTAAAACCTGAAAAGCAAAATTCATTTACTGCCATTTATTTATTTGTTGGCTTATTTCGTGATTTCCGTATCCACTTCATGCCGAACAAGGTTTGAGTTAGCTAGAGACTCTCCCAGCTAATAGAAGCCATAAAACAGTAAGTTACTAACAAAATATCTAAACCCATAGAAATGCACATTTGATTTTGCAGTCACATATATAATTCACATATTGTTAAAGTGTTTTGTATTGTATTTTATTCTTATTTATATTATTTATTTATTATTATTATTATTTATTAGTTATATTATTCATATTATATTATTATTGTATTTTATTGTTATTGTGTTTTATTTTACTGTATTGCATTTTGTATTGTTAAAGTTCAGTTCTCATAAAATGTCTCCAAAGCAATTAATAGCATGCCATCAGTGAAATATACCCTAATGGAAAAACAGCAAAAGAAAAAAAAATGAATTCCAGTCATATTTATTTTACTGGTTTATGTAAAGGATTACAAAAGAAAGAGTGTTTGTTTAGCAAAATAAACAGACCCAACAAAAAATAGAAAAAAATGAGTGCAACAAAGCATAAATCTGAAAAGCAAATAACCATTTCAGAGTACTAGTTAAATGGACAAATCAATTCTTAGTTTGAACTAAACAAGAAATAAAATAAGACGAGAGAAAAAATTAAGGTAATCAACTTTGACTTACAATGAACATGATTTGTTAAACCATTTTGTGCATTCATCTTTATCTGGATTGTCATATCAGTCCTTTGCGTGCCAAGTTCAGAACCTGGTGCGTGCACTGGCATAATGTGTCTGAGTTATGCCACACAGTTTTAAACCCTGGCACTATATCTTTGGTACTGGAACACGACCCTTGTGTGTTTTATCTTCTTGCCAGATACACTATCCATCCATCCATTTTCCAACCTGCTGAATCCGAACACAGGGCCACGGGGGTCTGCTGGAGCCAATCCCAGCCAACACAAGGCACAAGGCAGGAACCAATCCCGGGCAGGGTGCCAACCCACCGCAGGCCAGATACACTAGTTAAAGAAAATAATACATTGAATAGAATTGTATTTATACTACGCAGATGCATAATCTGACATTCACTATAAGAGAAACATAACATTGTTTCAAGTAGCACTTGAAGCTGTCAGACGAGAGCAACCAAGTGCATCCCAGGACTTAACCCTTAATTACGCGCACTGATGTATTTTGTACACCAATCTGTTATTTTTGTCCAGCGTCCCTTTACTTGAACCTCCTGACAGTATCTGCCATCTATCCTTAGCTTGACTCACTTACAAGTACAGTGTTGCAATGGTTTCCCGCCAGTGTGCCCCCAACCAGTTTTATGAGTAGATGCACAGTCGCAAGTTCAATATGCTGCATTTGGTACACCGCACAGGTACTTACACATGTATGACAATGATGAGATGTTCTTCTTGCAATGACTGAAGTGAAATGTGATACATGTGCAAAGCCTGCATTGGATGAAAGTGTGACTAGTGACAAATGAGCACTGGAGAAGTGGATCAGGTTTATTTTCAGATAGTCATAGACTGTGTCATACTAGTCAGTAATATGGTATTGAATTAGATTAAAAAAATAGATAGGAAGGTGAGGTTTTGGGTCTTCATAGGGGGAGGGCAGGAAGAGGTGGGTCCTTGGCAGTAGTGAGGTCAGTAGGAGGGCGTGGTCTGGATGCAGAAGTGGTTTGAGCTCTAGCTGGATTTCCCTTCTGATGGTTTATTGAAGAGGGAAAAAGATATTAGTGCTCTCCGCATCTTACCCTCAGTTAAGCCCTTAGACTGCCTTCCATGAGCGCATGTGTGACAACATGTACAATTTAAAATTATTTCATTATTTTATATTACAACCTCACAACGTGCATATAAATAGCCATTTTAACACTGGTGCATAAGGTACACCATGCGAGTACTTATGAGATGAGAAATGGTGCGAGTAGTTAAGGGTTAAGGACTTGTCGTACTCTGACAGATTCAAAAATTAAACCTGTTTAGTCTCCATAAAATACATGAAGATCTAATCCAGGTATTTAAAATCCTCAAAGGCATTGACAAAGCAGATACAGCAACATTATTTCAGCTTAACAGTGAATCACGTCCTTGAGGACATTAGTGGAAATTAAGGGAAAGTGCATTTAAGACTGAACCCAGCAAGCACTATTTTACACAAAGAGTTGTGGAACTCTGGAACAAACTACCAAGACATGTAGTTGCAGCAGAAACCTTGATAACCTTTAAGAAAAATCTGGATGAGATATTGAGACAGCTTAGCTACTAGCTAAACAAATGGGCTTGATGGACTGAATGGTCTTCGATGTTTGTTAAATTTCTTGTTTCTTGTGTTGTCCCCTTAAAAACAAATTTTATTTAGCTTCCTTCTGTAGTGAACAAAATCCTAAGGTTCTACTCAAGCAAACAATGAAAGTATAATAAAGGAGAATGTTTGCTTTATGCTGTACCTTAGCCATTTAAATGAAAGGAAAAAGCTGTGGTCTAGAAGACTTTTTTTGTAGCTTTCTTCATTAAGTACAGGATCAGAGCACTTACACATGCACACTACTATAATACAGGGTGAGCCAAAAAGAAAACCACATTTCAAACATTTATTCTACAAAAACACTACAAGATAAAAGAAATTTCATTACAACACAAGAAAGGGTATACAAAATAGATTTTTGTCACTGTGTTTGAAAAAAATAATTTCTTCAAGGTGGTGGCCATCATTAGCAATACACTTTTTGAGACGATTTCTGAACATTCACATGACTCATTTGGCCATTTCAAGGGGAATAATGGCGATTTCGTGGCGAATAGCGTCATTGAGGGCTTCAAGGTTTTGAGGTGGGTGTGTGTATACCTTCAATTTGAGATAGCCCCACAAGAAGAAATCGCACAGAGCAAGATCAGGTGAACATGAAGGCCACCTGACATCGCTGCGTAGGGATATCAGCTTCCCCGGAAACATCTCCTGCAAAAACTTGCATGGATCTCCATGCCTTATGAGCTGTTGCTCCATCCTGCTGAAACCTGGCATCCACCACATCCATTTCTACCAGTTGGGGCCACAAAAAGTTCTCTAGCATTTCAATGTAATGTTCTGAAATGATGGTGACCGTTGCTCCCCCCTCATCAAAAAAGTAAGGGCTTACAATGCCAATCTGTAACACGCTCACTGTGGAGAGGTCTCTGATGAAGTTCACAAGGGTTGGTTTCAGCCCAATAGTGAACATTTTGCTTATTTATGCAACCATTCAAATGGAAATGTGCCTCGTCGCTGCACATGACGATGGCAACTCGATGAATGGTTTACAGAATGTTCGCAAACAACTCTCTACGGCTCTCCCAGTCTCTCTCAGTGAGTTCCTGCACTACCATCATTTTGTATGGATGTAAATTAAGGTCTTCATGCAAAATCCTCCTCAAAGACGTGTTGGAAATGCCTAAGGCAGAAGCAGGTTTGTGGGCTGAACATTTAAGAGACTGAAAAATTGATGCCCTTACAGATGTTTTCAGGCGTTCGTACAGTCCAAGGACAGCCTGAAGATTTTCTGTTTCAATGTTGTACCCGTCTGTCTAAATTTAGCCACCCACTAAAGAATTCTAAAGTGTGTTCGGAAGGTGCCTTGCATAGTGATGATGGATTTTTTGTTTGTGAAGAACGCTATGACAGCGTAAGCCCAGTGTGCACTGGACCAAGGCATGTTGCCGACTGAAAACTACAAGGTATCGCCTATCAAAGGACCCCCACCCCAACCCACTTGGCTGCCTCTACCTTGCACAATGACTTTGAGAAATGTGGTACTTCATTTTGGGTCACCCTGTACAATAAAAGGAAATTACTAAGTCATACAATATTTAGATACATAGACCCATGCATCATAATAAACTAACAGAAAACCAGAGATTAATCTCAATGATTAATGTAAAAACTTATTATGATCGAATAAAGTCCCATTACCATTTCAAGATGGCCAGTTAACTACTAAGAAGAGGAAAATTAATTAAAAAAATTAGAAAATTCAAAAAGAGCTTCTTCACTCCTAGTGCAACTGATTTAAGCAACTTTATTTAGCAATTAAGTCTGACCAGCCCTGTCTAACATAAATCTAACATTAACATTGGTCCTTATTGTGAGAGTGAAGCTGTCAAAACACAGGATCTAAAGGCATCAAGGTCAGAAGATATTTCTGAAAGTTTTGAACAAAAGAGGCCTATGATTACAGTTTATGTGAAAAGACTTACACAACCACTTCTTTTTTTACATAACCACAGTCAGCACCATATTGTTCACATTGAGAGTACAGTACTTCCTTTGTCCTGCCAAAATCAATTCCAGATCAAGGTATATAGGTTTAATCATAAAGAACCTGATGACAACATCCAGGAATCTACCTCCACAATCTGAAAGACTGAAAAAATGGGATTTGTGACAGATTAGCATGGAAGAAACCACTGAGGTTTCCTCCGAGTGCTCCGGTTTCCTCCCACAGTCCAAAGACATGCAGGTTAGGTCGATTGGCGATTCTAAATTGGCCCTTGTGTGTGCTTGGTGTGTGGGTGTGTTTGTGTGTGTCCTGCGGTGGTTGGCACCCTGCCCGGGATTGGTTCCCTGCCTTGCGCCCTGTGTTGGCTGGGATTGGCTCCAGCAGATCCCCATGACCCTGTGTTCGGATTCAGCGGGTTGGAAAATGGATGGATGGAAACCACTGAGTGCTTATGACACCATGAATGTTTACTTCAACATTGTCTACTGGAATATGAATAATTATGAAGACTTCTAAAACAATATCCTGTGGGCAGAGGATTCAGAAGTGGAACCTTCCATTTAACATGATTGCTATGTCTGGAGCAAAGGTAACACTGCAATATATGGGGTCGTCTTAACAGTATTATGGGCCCCTCAGGCAAAGCAGTGCACATTGGCTCCTACCAACACAACCACTCAGCAAGTCACAACATACATAGATTAGCATGGGCCCCCTATGCTCGTGGGGCCCCCAGGCAAATGCCCAACATGCCCACGCATTAAGAAGGCCCTGTTTAGATTGCTAAAAACATTAACTAACCATTAACACCAGTTAAGGCAACAATAACCTTCCAAAAGAAACATTTTAACAAACTGTTTAATAGCATTCTCACAAATACCAATGGTATGCAAGCAGAGTAGTCTCCTAACTGTGATTTTGACAAGCTGCTTTCTGTGAGTTGCAGTGAATATACTGTGACCACGTTTCAAAGTCTCTGCTTGAGATGAAATCAAAGTTGCTTAAGGCTGGGGAAGACATAAGTGTAGCAGAATCAGCTGTTAAAAATAAACAGCGGTGTCCTTGGTTGGAGGAAGAGAGGGGTGAAGGACAACGCCATGGTACTTGGTGTCACAAATTAAATTAATTCTGGGCTTGTTTCTGCACTGTGTGGAAATTCTGGAGCTCCCACTTGTCATGTTCCCTCATCATTGTACTCATGTGGATTTCTGGTCAGGCTTTCAGGATATTGCTGCTAATCTGAAACTTACTCATCACAACGCACAAGTGAAGATAAGCTGTATTTTTCTTTTGTGAAAATAAAACAAACTAAACAAATTAGATCTGTGTCACCTGATTCAACAAGAAAATAAAGTCATTTTTGACTTACCTGTTTGTAATTTTTTTTATTTTCTATTATGAAGCAGGTGAAATGTCAGCATTACAAGATGGCGAATTCAGGTAGCACATTTATGTCTGAATTGTCTCACCAGGAACTCTCACTTCGTAGGGAATTCATTTGAAACTTCTCTTTGGGGAACCTGTATTTTCCATCTACTGAAGCTGCAGTACAGCACGCATGGAAAAAGGTATTGCTACAGCATGACACAAATCAAATGCACAAGACAGCTATTCATCTCCGCCAATTTACACCAATATTGCCAGGAGCAACGGCCACCACATCTGCCGCTGCATCCATGCCAGGCAGTGTATGCCACCACAAAACATATATTGCCACATTTATTTACAGCAGGATTGGTATCCTAAAAAGTGAGACAAATATCTGAATGCACATTTCAGTTGTTTAAGAGCACAAATGCTACTTTATTTTGCAGTTATTCTCATTATTTAATTTGATTACTCTGTCAGTAATCTTTCTTGCAATTCTTTTCTTCATTTCTTCATGTTGCAATCTCATTTACTTTCATAGCTGTGAAGGGAAAAGAAAGTACTTTAAAGTTGTTCATCATTTACAAATTTAGTTGCCATGAAAGTGTTGCAGTATTCTTTTTCATTTCATTTATTGCGCTAAATAATAATTTGTCATCACAAAGGGGAACATTTGAAATATGCTCATTGAATGAGTTTGAAATGTGTTCAACAGTTGAAATGTTTGGCAAAAGGAAGCATCTCAAATGGGTTCATTGTTTTAGATCAGGAGTTGGCAACCTACAGCATACATGCCAAGTGTGGCACATGGAATGATTTTCAATGGCACTCTGATTGAATTGAAATACTGTATAGTAAAAAATTATATTTTAATTATGGTGCACAGGTTTGCGCCCTCACCTACGTTATGTGCATGCGACTCACATGTAAATGAAACACGAGTTCAGTGCAGGCCGTGGTAAGTTAAAACAAACCTTGTTATTATATTTTAATTATGGCACATGAGTTTCCGCTCCGCATCCCCACCTATGTTTTGCACATGCGACTCACATATAAAGGGAAACCATGTGTTCAGTGCAGGCTGTGGTACGTTAAAACAAACCACTTGTTGTCATTAAGTAATATGCTGCCCTGAAATGACTCATCTGCGGTGGGTTGGCACCCTGCCCAGGATTGGTTCCTGCCTTGTGCCCTGTGTTGGCTGGGATTGGCTCCAGCAGACCCCCGTGACACTGTGTTTGGATTCAGCGGGTTGGAAAATGGATGGATGGATGGATGGATGAAATGACTCATAAAAGACAAAAACCTGATGTTCACTCTTTTCAAGATGAATGAATATGAATTTGTACAAACAAAAGTATCATGCTGTGTGTGTGTTAATCTTTGAAAGTGTTGTGTGTTGTACGTCAAGTGTACAAAGACATTATCAAACTAAACATTAGTCCATTTTAAAAACTCTGATGAGAAAAGTGAAGCTATAAAAGAAGTTATCTAACACCTGAACATTCAGAAGCCTGCGTGAAGCTAAAAGTGACCAGTTACACACCTGATATTAAGCAATTGAGCAGAGGTACAGGGACAATGTTCGCATTAATTCATTAATAGCTCTGATTAATAATAAAGAATGATTAATCATATTAGAATGCTTAATAACTTTTTCTTATTCAAACTATGTATTTTGTATTGAAAAAATTTCAAATGTATAATTTATAATACAATTTTTATTAAATGTGTTGATTTTGCGACTTCTCTCATTGCGCTATGTATCATAGTTCGCTTGCGGTACCAATTTAGTTGTGCAAATCCGAGAGACATCCAGCAGACCAAGGGGAGGGGGGCGGGCCCTCCTCACTCACGTGGGGACGTTCCTTACCTCAGCTTAGCTAGCGAATGAAAGAACTACTTAAAAGATTTAGATCGGGTTTTTTTTCTAGAATTGGTTGAACATTCCGGTTGATTTTGCGACTTGTCTCATCGCGCTAAGTATCACAGTTCACTTGCAGGAGTGATATATTCACGCTAATATGAGACAGAGACTGCGGGCCGAAGGGAGGGGGAAGCATGACATCAAGAGTAAGGAGCCGGGCAGGGCCCTCTTCACTGACCTATTTCACTACTACGCGGGCAGAGCTACGGGGGACAGCTAGTATATTATATGTCAGGACTCTACTTCTTCTAATTATATATCTATGTTTTGTAAGCTCATGCTAATTTATTTTTTGTATTGCTTATTCATTATAATCCTTAACTAAATAAACTTTTTTTCTTTTTGTGTAGCTATTTTTGACACCTTGCGAAGTACTCTGAGCTACATCCTGGGTATAAAAATGAACTATAGAAATAAATGTTGTTATCCTTCTTCATCTGAAAAGATAAGAATTTAATTTGTGTAAAGAAATTAATTTAGCATTCCAAGGAAAACAAATGAGAGATCTAAGCACTTTTTTTTCTGAAATGTGATGCAATAAGCAGTTTTCTATCTATACTATTCATTATTGCATACGTTGCTCTTTCATAATGATTTGGATAATATGCTGAGCATATTAGGGTGTGTCTTTCTCTACTCGTGTTCCATGTAGTCATCTTTCATGCTCTGTCACAGATTTCATTTAATCAATGACTTAACTGTACTGTACATATATTTCTGAAGGCAAACATACACCTCAGTCTAAATCACATAAAGCATTTTACTTTTCGTTTGCCTTTTTCAATATTTGTAAGCTCATTTGTAATTTTATCCCATTTATCAAAAGAGTTTCTAACTGGTGTTGCTGTTTGAAACTCGACAGCAGTGAGAAATTCTTGTCAGGTTCACAGAAGTATTATTTTAATTGAGAGCCTGCAGCATGCAAAGTTAAGGCACAGGTAAATGTTTTCCCCCTTTCACGCTTTTTAGTAATTGTTTTTTGAACCATTTTGGAGTTTCCGTAGACCCTCAAAATAGAATGCTCACCCTAAATGATCATTCTAACGTATCGTTTGCTTTCATGATGTTACTAGCTTGGTGATGTTCTACAAAATATACTGACACTTCTTTCATACAGTTCTCCTTTTTCATCACCCAGAGTAATCTTCGATCTTCTACATTTAATTTCCTGATATGCCAGTGCATTGTTCTACACTGTAGTCTCCTGGGTAAGCAACTTGAGTTCAAAAGATGCACAGTGTCTGAACAAACATATTAGGAAAGCCTGCTCTATCACATGGCCAACCCTAGACACACTGGAAGACATTGTGAAAAAGAGGATAGTGGCAAAACTGGAGGCCATCATGAACAATCCCCTCCAGAACACACAGTCTTTGCGCACTTTTATGCATAGGCTCATTCTACAATGGTGTGCCAAGAAAGACCTCTAGGGGTCTTTTCTGTCAGCTGCTAACAGGTTATTTAACACTTCCTCCTAATGTCCAAAACTAAATGATGATACGCTTTGTAAGTTTGTTTTGCCATTTCTGCAAAATTTACATTTATTGATTTATTGATTGATAGATTGTATTATTTCTCCTGTAAGTATGTATCTTTGTTTCTATGTTTCTGCTGCTGTATGTCTCTTAATTTCCCCTTGTGATTAACAAAGTTTATCTAATCTAATGGAATCTAATGTCAGTTAATACAGGAAAGGGGGTAATGATTGTACAGTGTATTATATGGTACACCACTAACGGTGCATTGCACAATAACATGCAGTGAATACACTTGACTTGAGCATTCCTAGTTTTCATCCTCTTTCTCTGTACGTTTAGCATTCAGTTGCTCAGAGGTTGATGCGCTTGCTGCTTCATGAGCAGCTCTTCTTTTCTCCACCCAAGGAGCCCACTTCTTCTCTCCTTTCGTCGGCATCTTTTCATGTTAAAACTGATTAAGTCAGTGTTTGTGTTGCAATTACGTAGTACGTTTTCCTTAATTTTTCACTTAAGCTCGCACTTAAGTCTTCAATCTTCCTCAAGAATGATTTAAGATATGAAGAAGTAGGGGAAGTAACGGCGAAGGTGATAGAGATAAGAACGGCACCTGTATGGCAGAGAGTTGATTCTACAATAAAATAAAAATAAAAAGAGGAATAACCTTGGAGGTCAATTATCACCCCGAAAAGCAGATAGTAGACGTCATGTAGTGTATGTGTACGAAATTTCAGGTCAATAGTTCAAACGGTTTGCGAGCTACAGGTGATTTAAAATCCTGGACAAACGGACAGCCACGGTAGCGTATTATATAAGAAGATTTGACACAAAGTATTGCAGTTTTGTTCTACTATTCAAACAATCCATTACATTTAAAGAGTTTTAGAATGACTTCAGAACTAAACTTCATTTATGATATGGATTGAAATGAGCTTTCATGTGCAAAAATCTCTAAAGGTTATCAATGTCATGAAATTTTATGAAGTGAAAATAGCAGAATTCTTCAACAGCATTTGGAGAATTGTCAATAACCAGGGAAAGCAACTTCTTGCTGTTACTGCTTCTGGAAGAGATATACAGTAATCCCTCATCGATCGCGGGGGTTGCATTCCAGAACCCCCCGCGAAAGGTGAAAATCCGCAAAGTAGAATCCATATGTTTATATGGTTATTTTTATATTGTCATGCTTGGGTCACAGATTTGCACAGAAACACAGGAGGTTATAGAGAGACAGGAACTTTATTCAAACACTGCAAATAAACATTTGTCTCTTTTTCAAAAGTTTAAACTGTGCTACATGACAAGACAGAGATGACAGTTCTGTCTCACAATTAAAAGAATGCAAACATATCTTCCTCTTCAAAGGAGTGCGCAGGAGCAGAGAATGTCAGAGAGAGAGAGAGAAAAGCAAACAAAAATCAATAGGGCTAATTGGCTTTTACGTATGCGAAGCACCGCCGGTACAATGTAAAGGTAGTCTTTCAGCATTTTTTAGAGGAGCATCCGTATCCTCTAGGCCAGTGTGAGAACAGCCCCTCTGCTCACACCCCCTCCGTTAGGAGCAGAGAATGTCAAAGAGAGTGAGAGAGACCGAGAAAAACAAACAATTAAAAATCAATACTTGCCGTTCAAGCTTTTAAGTATGCGAAGCACCGTGCAGGAAGCATGTCGCTTGACAAAGCAGTTGCACGGAAGGGAGCAATGTGAAGATAATCTTTCAGCATTTTTAGACGAGCTTCTGTATCGTCTAGGGGTGCGAACAGCCCCCCTGCTCACACCCCCTCCGTCAGGAGCAGAGAATGTCAGAACAAGAGAGAGAGAGAAAAGCAAACAATCAAAAATCAATACGTGCTGTTTGATCTTTTAAGTATGCGAAGCACCATGCAGGAAGAATATCGCTTGACAAAGCAGCCATATGTAAGCCCAGCAAGGAAGAGAGCAATGTGAAGGTAATCTTTCAGCGTTTTTTGAGGAGTGGCCGTATCCTCTAGGGGTGCAAACAGCCCCCGTGCTCACAATATATTTGAGGAGTTTTATTTAATACGTAATACGCACACTGGTTGGGTAGCTTCTCAGCCATCTGCTAATAGCGTCCCTTGTATGAAAACAACTGGGCAAACCAACTGAGGAAGCATGTACCAGAAATTAAAAGACCCATTGTCCGCAGAAATCCGCGAACCAGCAAAAAATCTGCGATATATATTTAAATATGCTTACATATAGAATCCACGATAGAGTGAAGCCGCGAAAGTCGAAGCGCGATATAGCGAGGGATTACTGTAGCCAGTTACTGAGGCCAATGAGACAATTTTTTCAAGAAGGGAATATTCTATATCCCTCTTTAACAAAATGATGTAAAAGACATCAGTTTGGACATATTTTGCCTGCAATCTCCACACTTTACTTCAATACTAACATGCCTCATCTAACTTCTGCTGTACATTCTTTACTGTGCATGTCTCATTTACATACATCATTGCTTAGTAGAACATCTTTTGTTCTAGTTCATATTTAATTTAATGTAAATAAGCATTTAGCAAATGTCTCATTTATGATAAAGCAGAATTTCAGCAGAATTCTTTCAACTAAACAGTGAATTAGCTACTCAAGGGCATCAGTAGAACTTAAGAAGTGCATTAAGGACCGAAGCCAGGAAGCACTTCTTTATGCAAAGAAGTCTGAGAATGGGGAACAAACCACTGAGACTTATACTTGAAGAAGAAACTTTGACACCATTTAAAAGTATATGGATGAGATATACTTTTACTCTTCATCTTTATTCTTCAATCACACAGTACTCCTGATACCTTCTTCCAATTGTTCCATCTGTACTGCACTCTATGGGTTATCTCTTCATCTAATTTTCCATCTCAGACTATCACTGATCTTAGATATTTAAATGTATCCACTCTTTTCAACTGTTCTACCAGCAGGTTTATTTCGGAATCTTGATCATCATTAATACTCATATATTCTATCATCTTTCTATTTATATTCAATCTTCTATCGTCCAAAGCACTTCTCCATTCTTCCGACTTCCTCTCCACTTCGCCTTTTGTGATGCTAAATGACGCAATGTCATCAGCAAAAAGCATGCACAAAAGAAAAAAAATGCAAAAGCAAATTAGACAGAGCAAGTAATTTTTCATGACACACTCAAAATCTCAGTGAAAATAGCAGAATGGGCAGGCTGGGAACCTAGTCAAGCTTGATCATTAAATCAAATATCTGTCTATGAAAAAGGATGTATGTTTAATTTGCCAGTGTGAAGACATGAACAAAGATAAATGAATATAGATCAGTTGAATACTACTTTTGGGAATCTTAGCTTTAAATGACATTTTCATTAGAGCTCTTAAAAGCAGTGGCCGTAGGAGAGTCTGCAAACTACTCCATTTAACACGCAGGTGATATAACCTTGAAAATGTGTACTCTTTGTAACTACAAGCTTTAAAAACATCAATGAAATGATTTGCTTTCATGTCTCCGGCTACAATTGCACAGTACCAACGGTGACATTTGTCCTCTAATTTGTACTAGACGAATATACTATTTTTGGTTACTTTTTGAAAGGCTGCTTATAGTAACTAGAAAAAGGTCGAAATGCTATGTAAATTAATTTGAACAGATATCTAATGTTGTCCAAATATGGAATGCATATGTGAAACAATCATTTACCTAATCCTAAAAATGTAATATATATACAGAATGAAGAAACCCTGTTTGCTGGAAAGAGGGAGGGAAGACAAAGCCTGAAGATGATGAGATTATCCTAATCTGAACATGGTCAGGGTACCCCGAGTGTCCATCACAAACAGGCAATAACGGAAATTGTTGTTTCAAAAACAAGAAGCAAAGAAAAAGGGAGTAGTCAAGTTTAATTGGTTAAATTAATCTTGAACTTTCTTAAAATAAATGATTTGATTGTATTTTTTAACTGAACTTCACATGCTCAGGGCAGACAAGAATTTTTCTTAAAAGTGCAATGCAAAATAATTACTTTCTATTGCTTCTAAAATTGTTAAGCTGATTTATGATCTATTTCTGTAAATTAAATCCTAAATATAAAAGTAAAATGTTTTTAGAATGTTAAAATGAAAGCTAGTGCAGTTTACTACTATCTCTACACTGGATCTTACAGGTTGCTGTCTCTTTTCTGATTCTCATTGCAACTGATCTACTGGCCCTGAAACAACTCCAGAAATTAAAGTAACAGTATCCTTGAGGTACTGAGGACAACTCTGCATGTAGTAAAAAAAAGTGAATGTAGTAAAAAAAAAAATGAAATTAGTAGACATCACAATTGGTGTAAATCTGATAACATGTAAATAAATAAGTCTAAAACAGTCTAAGAAAGACAATCCACACACTGCTTTAATTCAGATATTTAAAATTTAAACCCTGGTCGAATATCAATTTCTGGGGTATATAAGAATTTTGCAGTTGTGTCTTGTGTATTTCAGTACCTCTCTGTGGGAATGTTCATGTGTTTTGGATGCCTCACGAAACTCCATGAATGTTGTAACTTGTCAGCTCTGTCAGTTGAACACACAGTAGCAAATCCCCCAGCTACAATGGCGTAATTAATTAGTCTGCTGTGCAGAAGCTGAGAAAAGTTCATTTAAATGAATATTCTTGTGGATGTTTGTTATCTTTTGTTCTAGTTCATATTTAATTTAATGTAAATAAGCATTTAGCAAATGTCTCATTTATGATAAAGCAGAATTTTAGCAGAATTCTTTCAACTAAACAGTGAATGAGCTACTCAAGGGTATCAGTAGAACTTAAGGAGAAGTGCATTAAGGACCGAAGCCAGGAAGCACTTCTTTACGCAAAGAAGTCTGAGAATGGGGAACAAACCACTGAGACTTATACTTGAAGAAGAAACTTTGACAGCCTTTAAAAGTATCTGGATGAGATATTGGCTAAGCAAACAAGTGGGATGGATTGAATGGTCTTCTCTCACTTGTCAAACTTCTTACCTTTCTCGTGTCCTTATTAACAAATTGTGTAATACAGACGATATGGTCTAGATTTATGTCCATTGACATGACATTCTGTTTTTGCTACACATAGTGTTGAGTAGCAAGGTGGGGGAGAGGTTAGTGCTGTAGCGTTAGGGACTTCAGTGTGTTCTTATCATGTCTACATGGAATTTCTGTGGAGTGGCATCTTATGCAGGATTTTTTATTTTCCAGTTTAGACTTAATTTCTCTGTGATTCTGTAATGAATAAGTAGGATTCTTATGAAGGATAGATACATAAGCATTTAATAGCTTCTTAACACTAGAATCCATGAAGCCTACGAAAATACTCGTAATGCTAGGCCACCATAAATTCTCTTGCATCTCCTCTTCAACGCCTTTGTTTTGCAAATGTGTCAATCAGCACTGGCAACAGGTGGCCTACTCTCTCTTCCCTCACCAAGACGTTTGTTAGTGACGAGAAATGAGGTTTCTGGAATTGTAAAGGGTAAATAATATATCATTATTTGGAACACATATATTTCATGTGCATTCTGTGTCCACAATGACCTGTGTAAATACAGGATGACAGGAAATGCAAAGCAAGAAATGTTGAATGCATAACTAAAACAGAATGTTTTTTCATGTTATAGTAATAATGACGTGAAGTGTATAATGTGTGAACATAACTGAGAGAATAAAACTGAATAATAATAAAATAAAAACTTTTACAAGTACCATAAATTTACACCAGCTGTTACAGACTCAAACCAAATGTATACTGTATTTTTATTATATAATAGTAATAATAATAGCAGCTCACTACTCAAAATGCTAATTGCAGGGCTGACTTGGGATCGCTTCTACAACCTTTTTATTATAAGACAGCAGTTCTAACCTCTGCACAAGCCAAGCAGACGTGTCTACTTCGTAATGATTATTATTTGGGCTTCGGTTTTTACACATTGACAGCAACATGTAAATTGAACAGTGTCTTTTTTTTCAGTTATATTCTTGAATAAAAGCACGCTTTTTTGTTATACCTTATGTGAAAGTGTTTATTTGATATTTGGAATTCAGTCTTCACACATTATACACTTCACGTCAACAGTTTGTCATTATTACTATAACATAAAAAAAGTTTTCTATTTTAGTTATGCGTTCAACATTTCTTGCCTCGCATTTACTGTTATCCTACATTTACACAGATTGTTGTAGACACAGAACACACATGAAATGCATGTGCTCCAAATAACGATATATTATTTACCCTGTACAATTTCAGACACCTAACTCCCAGATACACAGACTTCAGCTGTGAGAATTTTGTGCCTGACTTCAGCTGCCTCGGAGGGGGGTTGTTTTGCAGGCCGCCTGTTGCCAGTGCTGATTGACACATTTGCAAAACAAAGGCGATGATGAGGTGTTGCAAGGGAATTTAACGTGGCCCGGCATCTGGAATGCCCTACCAGAGAGCTTGAGAACACAGCAGATTGTGGGCTGTTTGTAAAAAACAGCTAAAGAATGCTACTAATTATTGTTGTTTTATCTCTGTTTTTATCTTGCTTTGCCTTTGTTTAAACTTTTTTATGTAGCACTTTGAGATTTACTACTAACGTAAAGTACCCTATAAATAAAATGCATTATTATTATTATTAATATTTTCGTAAGCTTTAGGGATTCTAGTGTTTCGAAAATCTTCACATTTATAATAGTCTGGATGGCAAATTAATTGTGATCTTATGAGGTCTATGCTGTGTGACATTACCTACTAGCATAAATCTCAAAGTGCAGAAAAGTGCTGTACAGGGCTCTGTGGTGTTTACCACTACACATGTTCAAGATGCAGGCTTCACTGTTTGAATTTTATTTCTGTGTATATTGTCACATGTATTAAGTCTAATGCTATCAAAGGCAGTGAGCTGTACTCACATACATGGTGAGCCAACTGCTGCTTCAAAGTGATGTATTATTTATGGTGTAAAAACTCAATTATAAAGTAAATTTATTGTGTGTGGCAGTATGCAATAAATTTATCTTTCCTTATCAGTTAGCCACTGTAGAATCATCTGTATCTGCTGAAACCTATATGTTTTAGCCTCGGTTTTTTTCCCTAGCTTTGTTTTCTTTGCCATGTCTTTATATACTTTTTGCTAATATTGTTATGTTTATGTTTTATTTACTGTAATATGTACTGTATGTGTAATGTAATGTATTTTTCACTTGTACCTTATGCTCTGTAGGTGGTATACCAAGAGGCTAGACAAACCTTATGTCTCCACTCCTGAGACCTCCATCTGGCTTTTCAATCAAATGTATTGTTTTTTCTGATTATTTCTTCTCTGTCTTTGAACTTTTCTTCTCAATTGTGTTCTGTAGGAGTTGTTTGTTTCAGATTTCCTTTTTAGGGCATCATTTTTGCTCTTTTGAATGCTGATGTTATTTTTCTCTGTTTCAATAGATGTTTCACTTATAAAGATTCTTTGTTTTGATTTTTCTAATCAAGCCAGAGTTTTTCACAGTTCCTCTCTGACACAACCCGATCTGCAGTGCCTGCCCGATTTGCACACGCATGCACACAAAGACAACCTGAGTTGTGCGCACATCTGCAGAGCTTTACTATTACAACTGTGCCTGATCCGTGTTTTTTAATTTTGCAACATGAGTCCCCATCCAATTTCTCTCACACACGTTTTCTCTGCTTAATAAAAATTGATTTCATGACACTGCCCGATTTCCACTACGTGTGTCCAATGTTTTACGACACACATCGCTCATCAGGTTTGAATTGTACTTGCGAGTCATTTTTGTGTTGCCGTTTATCTCCATCTATAAGTGGACTTCTTATTGGAAAAGATGGCAATGTTTGAATTTTGTAACATCTTGAAAGGATATTTGTCACCTGAAAAATTTAACTCCAGTTGAATGAAGAGGGAGTGAATGAAATGCGAAGTGTGTCTGTGAAGTTTATAATGTATAATGTTTTTTGTAACTACATTGTATTGATGAAAAAGGCAATAAGGATTTTCATTTTCAGTTGCAACACATTAATGTGGAACTAAAATGAATATACCATTCTGTCTGTGAATCAGCATGCATAGTTCAGATCAGCCTGTGTCATAAAGTGGATTTTTTTTTTCATTAGGCGCATTCAGTGTGTGTCACTGCCTGGTTCCCGTTGCCGGCCCGATTCGCACACACATGCGTATTAAAATGCTACGTCATTGCATGCTTTTCGCTGCTGCCCAATCTGTTTAATGCATGCATGAACATTTTACGGCATGTTAGGCTTTCAATACGCATGCATCTGCGAATCGGCAGGCATGCACATTGGGTAGTGACACTCTCACTTACAGTAAGAGCCATCTAAGGCTATTTTGGGACATTTTTGGGCCTGCTTAGGTTGAAGTCTGCAGCTACTAGTTGGGGTCTGGCTAGTTTGCGGTAAAGCTATTCTGGACAGACTGTTAAAGATAATGGCCTGCATTCGTGGCACTTTTTGCAAGTGTCCACCATTTTTTATTATGGCTCTGACTCTGACTCCAATCTGGAATGTTTATATAGAATTTCCACTCATACAGCCTTTTCACATGCAAGAATTTATCAGTTAAGTTAATCAATCAAACAAAGAAATTATTAAAGATCTCATTTCAAAGGGCTTAAAAATCAATATGAATGGAAACTTCAGATGCAAAGTAATTAAACCTTTTCTTTAAAAAAAATAAACACTGTATATTTTGTAACAAAACCTCCCATCATTATCCCAAGATGATTCCTTTAAACAAGAATAATGCCCTAATTTTTAACAAAATCTTGTTATTTAACTAATGATTCAAAACTTGAGCCATCACTATTGCTGCCTTCTACCTTTTCCCATGAAACCATTTAAATATAATAAACACATTAGTCTCAGATATCAGACAGGCACCAGCCTGAGGTGAGAGCACACAGATTATAGACCCGTGCAGAGAAAAATCTGAGCCAAAGGACTGCAACTCAGCACACTACCCTGTAAAGTGTATGTAGCAGCAGTAACCTACTGTATATTCAGGTACAGACTTGGATAAGCAGATAGGACTGAAGCTACTCAAGAGTCAAATAAAAATATAATGGGTTAGGGTTAGGGTTCAAACCATAAGAAATCATACACAAAAATTAGGCATACAGTTCAAAACCAATAGAGTCACAACATATGTTAAGGCTTTTGCAGGAGCTGGATGTACCTTCTAGTTCTGTATCTAGTTTTTTACTTTGGCTTTTGTTTTATTAAATGTTTTCATAATTGTTATGACATTGTCATACTACCATTTTAGATCATTGACAGTCAACAACATTTTGTGTTTCTTCCCATAAGCTGTGGTCATTTTTTGCTGGTAACATTGTGGCATTGCTATCACACGACTTCCACAAGATGTGACGCTTGAAATTATGACCAGGTTTCTGGATATTTATCACAGATCTTTCAAATGTGTGTAGTAAGTGCTAAATGTCTTGTTTTTTTCTACTTTCTATTTCTTTTTATTTCTGTTTTTTTGACCCATGCTGATGTCTGGCTAAATTTCCTGATCCTTGGCAGTCTTAGATTTAGTCCTGCATTTTTTCTTTTAGCCAGAACAGTTATAGAGGAAAAGTTTTGCCAAAATGGACAGTTTGTATTTGGAACAGTGGAATAGTCCAACCCTGAAATGTCCCCATGTGTACAGTGTCCATTTTAGGACATCCTCCTCCCTCCGAAAAAACTCCATCCTTCCTACTACCTTCGACAAAATATTCCTCCTCCCTGCGAGGAATCCCCAGTCACCCCTCCTCCCTCCTCTCTCCTCCCTCCTCTCTCCTCCCTCCTCCCTCCTCCATCCGCTCTCAGTTCTCCGCTGTCCGTTTTCCGCCATCCACCCTCCTATCTCCGTCATCCGCCTTCAGCTCTCCGTCACCCCCACCCCTCTGCATGACATCATTTTCGTTAAGGAAGTGACGTAAAACTCTAGGTCCACCTTCTTCACAAGTTCATTCGCCAAAATATTTGTCAATTATATTTCACAGTAAGAATTTACAGCACGACTCAAATGCGGGAACGAAGGTAAATGACGTTAATTGCTGAGTGTCTTTTAATACTGTGTAAGTATACATATTAACACGCGTGCATTAAAATGTGTGCATTTACGGGGCGATTTCTCAGGCTTAAAAGCTCACCTTTTATTAAAAAGGTGAACGCAAACTTTTTTCATTCTGAAGGGCACAAACCACGTTAGATTTCAGCCGTTAAATGCGCGAAAATTTCGTTACACCAGATAAATAAGAGCAACATATTATCAGTTGTATTGTATGCTTACAATACATGTAAAAATGTGTTAATCATTAATTAATAGTATGGGATAGTGTTTTTCGACTCAGCTACAGATGCCGATGGAGACCAGAACTGCTTTGGAAAAATATGAACGCCTTAGGGCCGATCTGGAAGAAGGTAGCGCAGCTCCTTGATTTAATCAATTCCATGTCTTGGTGGGTTTGCGTAGCTTGTTGTCACTGTATTTACACCTGTTTTTCAGGCTTATTGACTGAAAGGGGCTTTCATGAAAAAGTTAGAGCTTTGCTACAGGATACGCCCTCTACAAGCCAAGGAAGTAAAAGTAAAGGTGTATATTTCTGTTTTATTTAAACCTTTTAAGTTCGTATGCATAGCCCCATTTGGCCGTTTTAGTTTTTTTTTCTTTCTTCAGTAATATTTAATCTCCCTAAAGAAAAACAACACGTACATTTTACTTTTTTGTATCTCTTTAGTAATATTTTAGTGTAAAAGGATAACCAGCATTTAAACCTTTTATGTTACTTTATGAAGTTATTTTACACAATGTTGAAAAATTAATAAGAAAGCTACATATTTTGGCAGATGCTGCTTTAATTTTCAATGAAATGAAAAAAGCCATCCAAGAGAAAACATCAGTGAAGAAGAAGCAGTTTGCACTATCTAAAAAGGAGAAACCCTCATTTATAAAGGTTTGCTGCAGATGACTTAACTGAAAATGAAATAGTTCCTATATGTACAGTGGTGTGAAAAACTATTTGCCCCCTTCCTGATTTCTTATTCTTTTGCATGTTTGTCACACAAAATGTTTCTGATCATCAAACACATTTACCCATTAGTCAAATATAACACAAGTAAACACAAAATGCAGTTTGTAAATGGTGGTTTTTATTATTTAGGGAGAAAAAAAAATCCAAACCTACATGGCCCTGTGTGAAAAAGTAATTGCCCCCTGAACCTAATAACTGGTTGGGCCACCCTTAGCAGCAATAACTGCAATCAAGCGTTTGCGATAACTTGCAATGAGTCTTTTACAGCGCTCTGGAAGAATTTTGGCCCACTCATCTTTGCAAAATTGTTGTAATTCTGCTTTATTTGAGGGTTTTCTAGCATGAACCGCCTTTTTAAGGTCATGCCATAGCATCTCAGTTGGATTCAGGTCAGGACTTTGACTAGGCCACTCCAAAGTCTTCATTTTGTTTTTCTTCAGCCATTCAGAGGTGGATTTGCTGGTGTGTTTTGGGTCATTGTCCTGTTGCAGCACCCAAGATCGCTTCAGCTTGAGTTGACGAACAGATGGCCGGACATTCCCCTTCAGGATTTTTTGGTAGACAGTAGAATTCATGGTTCCATCTATCACAGCAAGCCTTCCAGGTCCTGAAGCAGCAAAACAACCCCAGACCATCACACTACCACCACCATATTTTACTGTTGGTATGATGTTCTTTTTCTGAAATGCTGTGTTCCTTTTACGCCAGATGTAACGGGACATTTGCCTTCCAAAAAGTTCAACTTTTGACTCATCAGTCCACAAGGTATTTTCCCAAAAGTCTTGGCAATCATTGAGATGTTTCTTAGCAAAATTGAGACGAGCCCTAATGTTCTTTTTGCTTAACAGTGGTTTGCGTCTTGGAAATCTGCCATGCAGGCCGTTTTTGCCCAGTCTCTTTCTTATGGTGGAGTCGTGAACACTGACCTTAATTAAGGCAAGTGAGGCCTGCAGTTCTTTAGACGTTGTCCTGGGGTCTTTTGTGACCTCTCGGATGAGTCGTCTCTGCGCTCTTGGGGTAATTTTGGTCAGCCGGCCACTCCTGGGAAGGTTCACCACTGTTCCATGTTTTTGCCATTTGTGGATAATGGCTCTCACTGTGGTTCGCTGGAGTCCCAAAGCTTTACAAATGGCTTTATAACCTTTACCAGACTGATAGATCTCAATTACTTCTGTTCTCATTTGTTCCTGAATTTCTTTGGATCTTGGCATGATGTCTAGCTTTTGAGGTGCTTTTGGTCTACTTCTCTGTGTCAGGCAGCTCCTATTTAAGTGATTTCTTGATTGAAACAGGTGTGGCAGTAATCAGGCCTGGGGGTGGCTACGGAAATTGAACTCAGGTGTGATACACCACAGTTAGGTTATTTTTTAACAAGGGGGCAATTACTTTTTCACACAGGGCCATGTAGGTTTGGATTTTTTTTCTCCCTAAATAATAAAAACCATCATTTACAAACTGCATTTTGTGTTTACTTGTGTTATATTTGACTAATGGTTAAATGTGTTTGATGATCAGAAACATTTTGTGTGACAAACATGCAAAAGAATAAGAAATCAGGAAGGGGGCAAATAGTTTTTCACACCACTGTATAATACACATTTATCTATTTGACTTATGCCTTTATCCAAGCAACTTGCAACATCTGAGGTACAATTCGTTACATTACTTTTGTTTTTTGCAGCATAAGCAGGTGAAGTGACTTCCTCAGGGTCACACAGTGGTGTCAGTACCAGCATTTGAACCAACAAGCTCTGGGTTTGCAGCCCAAAACCTTAACTGCTACGCCACACTGCCTGTCTTAATCATACAGTTTTCTTTTTTATGCACATTAATTCACATATAGTATCTTTTGTGAATTTTATATCAAAGTACTAAATACAATTTTTGTTTAAGGTGAAGGTGATGGCAATGGAGTGGAGACCTAGAACAAAAAAAACACCTGGAAAATACCATAAGATAATGCTGGAAGAAGAGCTTCCTAAATTTTTAATGAAACCATTGGATGGTTATGATGATATAATAGAGAAAGCCAAAGAAATGTTTTGGAAAGATGACAAAAGAAATGAAGCTCAGTACACACTGTGCAATGCGGATGGATCAAGATGGCCCAAATCAGATTTTGAGAAGGAGTATTTCTCATTAAATGAAATTCCAGATATATGGAAGAAAACATTATATGTTGGTCGTAGAGATTTAGGTACTTCTTTTAACAGTTTAAACTGTGTTACGTACTGAACATATTGCCATTTAATGGAAAACTTAATATAAACATGAACACAGAAATATTACCTACAAACCAAAATGTGCAGTAGTAAATTAACACTTTAAACATCTACTGTGTATTGGTCCATGGTTTCTATATGTAAACACATTAAAGTGTTGCTTTGACACGATAAGAGTCATTGTAACACTGGTAATTTTGCTGTGTAAATAAATATTGCTTGATAATGAATGGTGTATATTGCTATGAATAAAATAACCACAGAGAAGATAATGTCTTATTTTGCAATTAACAAGTTGCTTCTAGTTTTTTTATGATCAAGATTCTAGACAAGTGAAACATACTGTCAAATAATATTCAAATGGAAGTTGAATATGGCATTTTTAATGTTTTTTTCTTTTCTTCTTAGATGATGTGATATGTGTTGGACAGCTTTCTTTGGCATCTAAAAGTGAAAACTTAACACAAACAAAATCCATGTTAATGGAGAATGCAGCAATGGTACAGACAAGTATTTACAGATTATTATAAAATATTTCTAGAAATTGTTTATCAATAGAGGGATGAAATCATCACATTAATAAAAATAAAAACATTACTTTTTAACAGGATAATCCAATTTTGCAGGAAACCTCAGGTTTGTAGAATTTAAAATTTTATACATTTATTTTCTTAGACTTATTCATCAGTGTAACATGTTCTTAATACTTTACAGGCCATTTGAAGAAAAGTTCCACCAGTTGTAAGGTGAGTATTTAAAAAAGATTATTGAATATTCTTTAAGAACATAAAAAAAAAATTGGCAAACAAGAAGAGTCCTTTTAGTCCATCATGCTTGTTTGTTTAGTTAACAGCTAAGCATTTCTAAGTATTTCCAGACACTTCTTTAACTATCAATTTCTCCTTCTACTACATGAGTTGATGTATTCCAGATTACCAAGATTATTATTTTTTATTTCATTATAGGGAAGCACAGTGTTAGTGATTTTAAAATTTACTACAATTACATTGCTGCTAAAGTACACATACACTCTTTTTCACTTCTTTAAAGTTTAACTATAACAGAGCAGCACTTGACCCTTACCTAAACTGAGAAATCAGAATGTGCAGAACATTATACACATTTAACTGATGATTGTGTTTTCCTTTCCTTTAGAGAAAACCAACAATGGACAACTTACAAGGTATTGAAATATTTTTACAATTAATTTAATTTATAAACCTAGATTATTATTAATTTGTTTTTCTTTGTCTGGAGTTTTTTGTTAATTTCTTTTTAAAATTTTGCCTAATAGCACAACTTTCAGGAAGCTTTTCCTTTGAGGTAAGACTGAAATACAGTTTTAATAAAATAAAAATAATGTGCTTTGCATTTTATGCCATTGTTTTACTGCATTAGAAAAATCATTGTTAATTGAAAGTAAATTTATGTTCATAACTTTCTTCAGCTGATGGTGTCATCTAGTAAAAAACATTGTTCACTGGCAATTGCTGAAAATATGGAAGATGGTTCATTAAAGTCTGATGTTCAAACACCTCCTCATTATGCAATTCCTCCAGGTACAGTATGTTGTAATGCAGACATAGTGAAAAGCAATACTTTTGTATTTTGAAAAAAAAAAGGTGATTTATTCTTCTAAATGCATAAGTGCTATGTTCAAGGGTTTGGTGTTTAGTAAGACTTTTGCTGCCTCATTTAACTTAACTGTTTTAGTTGTCTGTATGTTTGTTATTTTTACTGCAACGGTATTATTTTTGTTTTGTTTCATTGCCTTCACAAGTGTACATGCCACGAGTTCCATATGTTGATGATGGACAAATCAAATTCAATCCTGATTTGGCTGTGGGGTCAGGGTCGTTTGGAACGGTGTACTTTGGTTCATATCAGGGAACACCAGCAGCAGTAAAGAAGATTCCTGTTGATGACAGTAATGACTTTTTGCATGAGATCCTTGTTTGTTTGTAAGTTCTATTCTCCCTTTATATTATTTGTAGTGAAACTTGATTGTTTAAATTTGTTTAGTTTATTGTTGATTTCTGAAAACTGTGAACATCAGACAATTGAATGTAAAAGAAAACCTTTCTAAAAGCTTGTATTAAAGACAAAGAAACATGACAGAATTTTTTAAGGATATTTACATTACAATGTGTTGTAAAGTCTTCATTTACAATTCTCCTTAAAAATAAACATGTTATGTATAGTTATAGTTTAATGATGGTATTTTTTTTATCTGTAGAAGACTTTCTCATCCAAATATTGTTAGATTCTTGGCTGCTACCAAAAAAGATCAGTATATACTCATAGCAAATGAGTATGTCCATGGAGCAAGTTTACACGTTGTACTTCACAGTGCAGACAGTCCAGTGAAGGTATGGAATGTTCTGTTGTCTTTAACTTGATATAACAAGAGTTTTTGACATTTGAACCTTTTAAATTAAGTTTTCAAAAATTAGCAATGTTTTTACTTGAAAATATGCATTCTAAAAAAGGATATTGTTAGTTGTTTTTCTGATCCATTCTAAATCTTTTTATGTTACCACTGTGTCATGTGAAAAAATTGCTTTCTATTCATGCAAGTTAATATTAATGTAATAATACTCCTTTAAAAAGGAAACAAAAATATTGATTATTAAAGGATAAATGTTTATTATTTCTGGCATTCTTCCTATAGACTATTCAAGATACCTTTATAACTAGTTCCATTTTGCATCCTTGGTAAAAAAGCTTGCCATTTAACATTCCACTTTCTCAGGCAGCTTTAAATTGTTTCATTTTCCTATTTGTGTAGTTATCACATTATGTGCTTGTAATGTAGCTCCATGATAACCTAAAAAATGAAAGAACTGTTGTTTAATGCTAAAGCTGGAAAGTTCTATCTGTAGTTTTTGTTAAGTGCTACAAAAGGCATCGTAAAAGGGTAAACAGCTAAACTAACCCTATTAAATCATTTCTAATAGTGTTATGGTAACATTTTAAATTGTACATGTGGAAAGTATGGACCATCTCTGCAGCTATAGTGTTAATTTAACAGTGGTGATTTTACTGTTTATAGTAATATAGATATTAGCATTATAAATAAAATTATACCTGGAAATTACAAGTTCATATCAGCTTTTTTAGGATAACTTCCTGACCTTGATGCATTAAATATTACTTGGATAATTCAGGTTGATTTTACAAATCATTTCTCATTTTGTAGTTAGAAGCAGAAGAAAAAAATTACGTTGCACTTGATGTGGCAATGGCTGTGGAATACATCCATTCCAAGAATGTAATACACCAGGACCTGAAGCCTGCAAACATCCTGGTAGGATATATTTTTTAAACAGAAATTGAAAATACAAGGGAAACAAAAGAGTTACTGTGTTAGTATGGTTTCACTTTGATTCCTCTTTTGTAAATTAAACATGGCCTATTAAAGCCTATTTAGACATTCTTTGTGTGATTCTGTGCTATATAAAAATAAATAGCTGTTTTGGGATGTTTTTCTATATTAGTCACAATCACAATTTTAACATTTTGAATTCTAAGCTTATGTTTACTTTTGTGCAAAACACAGGGTAAACATGTATTCTGTTTAGGCAACAAACATATGCTTTGTTGATCATTTGTGTTTCATTAAGTAAATTCATTTTAATTTCTGTAATTTTTGTCTTCTAGATTGAAGGCAGCAGCAAAAAGGCCTATCTTACCGACTGGGGTTTAGCCAATGTTCGCGACTCAGTTTCGCTAAGGCAGGGGAGCAAAATATCTGGCCTTTTAAGTGGACCTCTTGGTGGTACTGCTATTTACACAGCTCCTGAATGTCTGCTAACCTTTCAACCTTGTTCTGTACATTCAGACATATGGTCCATCGGCATAACATTTTTAGAGCTGTACACAAACACTGTACCATGGTCTGTAAAGACCTGTAAAGAGCTGTGCCAGTTAATGTCAACAGAGGCAGCTCCAAATGCTTTAAACAAATTTGATTCATTGTGCACACAATTAATATGTACATGTTTAAAATATACACCATCGGAAAGAATTTCGGCCTCAAACCTAGTTCTTCTGTTAAAATCATTGGACAACACTGATTTAAAAAAACATTACGGATACCATTGGTAATTACAAAATGCAATATTTTAGATGATGACCTTTGTTTTATTCATCACCAAGAGGAAAGTAAAATGTTTAGTTTTTCCTGTCATTAAAATGTATTGTTACATTATATACTGTATACAGGAAAAAAGTGCATACAATTATATTGATTATGTTGTTGTTCTTGATGTTATGACTATAGAATTCTGATGCAAATAAATAATTTCTCTCCCAGAGAAGCAAAAACAGCCATCTAAGTTGTACTCAACAAATTCATAAATGGTGCTTGATTCTCCTGCCACAAGGAACTCTATTATCAGTGCAAGTTCATAAAATTAATGGACTGATAATGGTTAAACATAGATTATGGAAGGATACTAAAGGTTCTATATAAATATCCTCTGGGTTATTTTAAATTGTTATAATGGACCTTTCTATGTGTAAAGGCTCAAAAAAGTATGATTAAACCAATTTATTTTCACAACAACAAAATTTATTTAGTATGAGAAGAATTGATGATTTTTTCATATATTTCAAAAGCCTGTACAAAGTTATCTGGCTCAATCAGATTCATTCTGGTCATAAGGGTTGTGATGTGATTTGCAGTCGTTAGATAGGAAGCCACAGCATCATCAACTGAATAACCATCCATTGATCTGGGGAGAGTAAACACAGTGGAGCACAACTGCCTGAAAGCAACATTGGCCACAGTCAGGGTTGCTCCCTTTTCACAAGCCATAGTGTCTGCATGCTGCTGAAGATCATCATCAATTGTGCACAGCAAATGTGGAGTTCCTATTTATGACAAAAAATAAATGAGTCGAATGATTAAACAGTAAATTAGCACTCTTCATAATACCATATACTGTATGCAAAATACATATAATAAACAAAAAACAGATTAGACAATGGGTTAGGTTTGGCAGATTTTATTATCTCAGAGGGAAATTTGTTTGCAGTGGTAAAGTATAAAAGCACAGAATATTGTTACACAGATACAGGAAAACAAGCCAAGACTAATCACATGACAGGAAGTCAGTACACACTCAAAAGGCACACACAAGATTCCTACAAAGAAAAATAATTTTAATAGTACCTAATAACTCTTACAACTGCTGGAATTCAAAATGCTTATAACTCTGGGAATCAAAGACTTCTCAAAACTATTGATATTAAAATATTTAGAACCTTAATCGGCAGCCTTATGGCAACAAATAAAATGTGGGAAACAGAAGGTTGCCCTATGTGAAAGAATTGAGCTAACCTAACTTTTGTGTGGTGTAGTTCAGTGAGAGAGAAATTTATTGCTTCTTTTGACAGTATTGTTTATACAGTTTATGATTTTCAAGGCTGAAGTTTTTGAGCTAACTGATAAAACCAAATGTGACAAAATAATTAATAGTTGGCTTAAATATGTTATCATAGTTTTGTCCAAAATAGTTTAAACATAAAACCTTATAAGGTAAGCATGAAAATAGATTTGGATAGGCTGTGTTTAAAGATAACATTACCGGATGGAGGACAAAAATAAAGCATGTCTGGTTTTCCAAATGGTCCTGCAGCTAGAGTCTGCTTACGAATCCTGTGGTTGTTCCATTCAATGCGCTCAGAGTAAAGCTGCCTTTCAATAAGAGGTAAAAAGCAATATTGGACACAGTGTCTGAAACAGAATGAAATGTATAAACAACATTTTCTTATTAAACTGTTTTATAGTGATGTAGACAACTATCCTAGTGTATCCAAACACAAGCAACTGTGAATAGCATGGCAGTCTTGTTGTATTCTCTCACAGGTACACACAGTTACAACATTCACCAAAACTTCAGGATGCCAAGTAACCTAAACACATGTAAATGTGATGCAAAGGAAAACACGTTTCTGGAAAAAGCTACTCTTATATGTGGTTAACATGAAGATTCCATATAGATAAGTACCAGCCAATACTTCCTACTGGCAATACAGTAGAGCTAAATACTGAATCATTATAATGCTGAAAAATACAGCATTTTTGCTGATTACTTCATGAGGTCCTTCACAAAAAAAGCATCTTTATTTCCAAAATACACTGACTTGTATTTTTCAATTTTCAGATGCTCTTCCATCATAGGCTGCATTAATAATGGAGACGAGTCAAGAGTACAGGATGTTTGTAGAGGACTTTGTCTTGTGGTGCCAGGACAACCTGCAACTCAGTATCAGCAAGACAAAAAGCCTTTGAGCAGTCACCATCCGGGGAAGGACGACGTGGAAGAGGTGCAGAGCTACAAGTACCTGGGATTCACGTAACCAACTGGACTGGTCTGACAACACAGTGTCTCTGTACAAGAAGGGCCAGAGCAGAGTGTACTAGCTATTTAGATTCAGGTCTTTTGATGTGTGCAGCAAACTGTTGGAAATGTTCTACCAGTCCATAGTAGCCAGTGTGGTGTTCCATGCTGCAGTCTCCTGGGGAAGCAACCTGAGCACAAAAGTAGTACAATGCCTGAACAAACGTATCAGGACAGGCTGTTCCATCACAGTGCAAACTCTGGGCACACTGGAAGCTGTTGTAAAAAAGAGGATTGTGGCAAAATTGGATGCCATCATGAAAAATCCCCTCCAGTAGGCACTGTCTTGGGGTACTTTTAGCCACAGGCTCATTCTACCATGGTGTGTTAAAATGCACCTCTCGGGGTCTTTTCTGCCCACTGCTATCAGGCAATTCAATGCTTCCACCAGGGGCACTCGTGAAGTTGTTTTTGAAATATCTGCACAATACACATTATATTTCTATTTGCTTATCGACTGATTGATAGTTTGGCTATATTATTTATCCTGTGAGTCTGCTGCTGTATGTGTTTGAATTTTCCCATGGGATTAGTGAAAAGTCCAGCAAAATGACACCTTTAATTGGCTAACTAAAAAGATTACAATATGCAAGCTTTTGAGGAATCTCAGGCCCCTTTACATCTTGCCTGAAGAAGGGGCCTGAGTTGCCTCGAAAGCTTGCATATTGTAATCTTTTTAGTTAGCCAATTAAAGGTGTCGTTTTGCTGAACTTTTCACTACATTCATAATGGCTAACACGGTACAACACCCTAGTCCCATGGGATTAATAAAGTTAATCTAATCTAATAGTATTTAGTTCTTGTTCATCATGTTCTTTAAACAAGAATTCAGTCTCCATTATGTAAATATAATTTTAAATTGAAAAATAACAACTAATAAATAGATAAGCATTTACATATATACTGCGTATATGAATCAATTTATACATATATATCCATCCATCCTTTATCCAACCCGCTATATCCCAACCACAGGGTCACGGGGGTCTGCTGGAGCCAATCCCAGCCAACACAGGGTGCAAGGCAGGAAACAAACCCCGGGCAGGGCACATGCACACACACACATGGGACAATTTAGAATCGCCAATGCACCTAACCTGCATGTCTTTGGACTGTGGGAGGAAACCCACGCAGACACAGGGAGAACATGCAAACTCCACACAGGAAGGATCCGGGAGGCAAACCCAGGTCTCCCAACTGCGAGGCAGCAACGCTACCCACTGCGCCACCGTGCCGCCCATATATATATATATATATATTTTAATAAATGTACAATACATACATATGTATGGGATTGGACAGTTCCAAAATTCCAGCTTCCACCATTGCCTGTCAAAAAGGCAAAATTTCTTAGGTGTACTAAGGGAAAAAATGCTAACAATACTATATGCAATCATCTATACTAATAAAAGGCAAAGCCCTCACTGACTGACTCACTCACTCACTGACTCACTCATCACTAATTCTCCAACTTCCCGTGTAGGTAGAAGGCTGAAATTTGGCAGGCTCATTCCTTACAGCTTACTTACAAAAGTTAGGCAGGTTTCATTTCGAAATTCAAAGCGTAATGGTCATAACTGGAACATATTTTTTGTCAATACACTGTAATGGAGGAGGCGGAGTCACGTATCGCGTCATCACACCTCCTACGAAATCACGTGAACTAAAAACAAGGAAGAGATTTACAGCACGAGTCGCACGCGGGAACGAAGGTAAATGACATTAATTTTTGACTGTCTTTTAATACTGTGTAAGCATACATATTAACACATGTGCAATTAAACGTGTGCATTTACGGGGTGATTTCTCAGGCTTAAAAGCTCACCTTTTATCAAACGCGGGAACAAAGGTAACTGACGTTGTTCACTGTCTTTTAATACTGTGTAACCATACATATTAACACATGTCCAATTAAACGTGTGCATTTACGGGGTGATTTCTCAGGCTTAAAAGCTCGCCTTTTACTAAAAAGGTAAATGCAAAACTATTTTCAATCAGTTTATTGAAACGCTCCCGTTAAGGATTGCAATAACATATTCGCGAGATAAAAGAACGAAGTAGGGGGAAATGGAGGAACAGCCGCAAACAGCGAAGAGCAAAAAATTAATTAAACAATTGAGAACGGAGCGAGTTAAGCATACAAGCGTGTTCATAAGGGAAACAAACCACGGTGTAAAACGTAAGTTTAAATAAAGTTTATAGAAACGCTCCCGCTGCGGATTGCAATAACATATTTGCGAGATAAAAGTTTAATGAGAAGACACGAGGTATAAACGAACCACACGCCGTGGCGCAACGTTAGGGGCAACAGTTTCAAACATTCTATGATCTGCTTCTCGCAACTGAAAGACGGCACATGGCGGATGTTAGCCGACTTGCTGACCGCAACGTTAGGGGCTTCAAGTATGGCGCTGACGCCACATCTCAGTGCCAACACTTTGCAGACTGTACTTAAAAGACAAGCCCTCCTCACTGGACAGTTAAAAACACCAATCAAACTAACGATGACATCAAGTATTACCCAATCAAAAGTAGGAAAGGAGGCATCTTCATAAAATGCGTGTGGGATGATTTGCATGAGACGCTGCTTTAAAAAAAAAATGATTAAAAAAAGACGGGATAAATCCCGTCCAGTATTGATTCAAAACGGGACGCGCAATTTCATTGTCAAACGCGGCACGATTCCGTATTTTAAAGGACGGGTGGCAACCCTACAGTGCCAGGTAACCACCCATACAATCAGATTGTGATTCAGACTAGGAATGCAATGAATGTAATTACCCCGATCTACATACAAGGCGAAAGTCTTGCAACATTCAAAGATGATGGTTTGGGATAATTAGTACTTATTAAGTACACCATGGAACATAAAAGAGCTTATGAAGCCTTGAACCGAAAAAAGCAACATCTCAGAGATCGTACAAAAAAAAAAGGAGGTAATGTCGTTTTACTCGCTGTACATTTTAGTGAAACATTACCAGTTATTCCACGAGGGAGACCAGCAGATGAACTCAACGCTTCTTTAAAATCCATGCTTCTCCCACGGTCGGTTATATGTCGCGTGTTCTCGGGTAGGTACACCAAAAAATGTATACATTTAAGCATGTAATGGGCAAAGAAAAAATGAGGTATACCCAAAGGCACTGCAGTAGTACTCAATGTAACTTTACTTCTTAAATGTTAATGTTTTACTGTTTAATAATTTATACGCTTCTTATATATTGTTCAAATTCTTTTATCAAAATACCAGTGACAGCGCAATGCACGATAACATGGAGTGAATACACCATACGCATCTGCCCACGGCCGCCCTGGTGTGCGCAGACAGGAGTTGATTCTAAAATAAAATAAACATAAAAAGAGTAATACAATCATCACCCATAAAGCGGATAGCAGACGTGATGTATTATATGTGTACCACATTTCAAGTCAATAGGTGAAATAGTTTGCAAGCTACAGGTGATTTAAAATCCTGGACAGACCAACGAAAAGCCACGGTAGCAAATTATACAAGAAGATTTTACTGTTTAATTATTTATATTTATATGAAATGTGCTTCTTATATATTACTTCATATTCTCATATGATAATGATGTTAATGTTGTTTATATTGATTTCTATGTTATTGTAAGTGCATCTATGTGTGTATATGTATGTATGTATGTATGTATGTGTATATATATATATATATATATATATATATATATATATATATATATAAAAAATATATATATAAAAAATATATGTGTATATGTATATATAATATATCTGTATATGTGTGTATATGTGTGTGTATATGTGTATATGTATATATATATGACAGCAACACTCATAACAATGACAACACAATTACATTGACAATTATGTTACGTTATTTTTAAAATGTTTCCTTTACTTTTTCATAACCTCTTTAACACAGTACTTCTCCGCTGCGAAGCGCGGGTATTTTGCTAGTTAGTTAATCAAAGAGACACGTATTACATCTACATTACACACCTCAAAATGTTTTTGCCAGAAAGATATCCATGATTTTTTTAGGTATCCATTAAAGTACTCTGCTCGCTTTTAGAAATAAAAACAGAATAATAATATTGGTGATTTTTTTCCCCCAAAATATTAAATTCAGTCATTTAAAATCCTGTCAGCAAACACTCGCAAGGGATATTGTCACACATCATATTACTTGTGATAGGATTTACGAAGCAGTAATTGTTGAAAGCATGTGCATTTTCCTACTGTACATAGCTTTTTCATCTTTAAAGGTAAAGCCACAATAATGAAATATAAAACAAATTGGTATTTTTTTTATACTTACTTGATTATGTATAGACTTCCCATATCTGAAACTGTTAACTCCTGCTAAGCTGTCATGGTGACGGTATCTAAAAGACATCTGTATAATGGCAACTAAAGAATTTTCACAACCCCTATCTGCTCTCACAAGGCGTGGACAACCTACAGCCATAGCAATTCAAAAATAAATAAAACACAGTAATATAAAGCACACAGCCAGAAAAATGCTCTATAAAATATTAAGAAAATCTGCTAACAATATACAGCTAAAGAAACTCATTTATCATAGGAATTAGCTGGAAATGAAAGTAAACGTTTCACCATTTTCTGTTTCCACAGCATCAAGAAAATATCTAGCAATGAAACGTGGATTCCGATTGGAGGTCCCTGCATGTAGCCATATAACACGTCTTGAATATCTACATAAAGATATGAAAATATGCAAAAAACATACATAGAGAATATAAATATTAACAGAACAGTATTGATCACAATAATACCAATTCAGCTTGTCTCTACATACCCATCAATACACAGATGAATCCAGATTCCATAAAAACGCAATTTATCATTTCCTGCAACAAACAAAATTCAATAAATGAACCCTGCAAACACAGTAATAACATTGTATCCACATTAAAAACAGTGGGTCTAAAGTAACTTGTAAGAATCTCAGATTTCACAATTTTGAACTTTCTATTCTTATCATATGGATCATGTACATTACAAAAGAAACAAAAACAAAGCCAATATAAGACATGCCATCAATGTGCCAAGTGTGATTGGGGCCTTTTGTTGAGTACTGGCATCTCAGAATTTTGCGATTTCCTGGCTGTCGTCTGTGCAGACCCCTTGCATCCAATTGACGCATTACTTCATGTACATCATTTCTACAGAAAAAAATAAAATAATTTTAGAAGTCACATATTTAAGGAAGGGCATGAGTGTTTACTGTTAACCAAGTAGTCAAAGAAACAACATAAATAATAGATAAATCATGAAATATGCTGTAGAATTAGACACAGGATACCGATAGCATGGTCGAATTCCTCTGAAGTCCCTCACACGTCTATACATAGCTCGAACACCTTTCATTGGGGGCCACTTTTTTAATTCACTCTAAGATAAAAAAATCATTTGGATTTCATTAATTCACTTAATGATCACCTCCGTAATCAAGGAGTCAGTAATACTGGTACCTCAACTGCAGCAAAAATTTCTTTTTTGGGGCGGTCATTACTCCTTCTAAACAATTTCATTTTGTGCAAAAGTCTTCTCAGTTGGCGATCCCTGAAAATGTTACAGAAATTAACCATGTCCTTCTGTTCTTTAAATCTTAAAACAATGCATAATATTTGTAATTGGTGGAACAAACTTTTATGTTGTCGTCATCTGTTGCGTCAACTCACTAAGAAATATATTATGAGATAAAATTTGATAAAAAATAATTTGCATAATGTTTGTTCTACCAAAAATTAATTTATAGACTGAGAAAAATATTAATGCTTAATACTGAAGTTTTTACACAATACACACTAAGTGAACCAATAACAATAGCATATGGTACAATGAAATTTGGAACTAAAAATGATTATGAATGGCCTTTCCCACAGTATAAAGATATAATCCAAAATCTTATGAAAAATTAATGAAAATATTTAACTTACGATATTTTTCCTCCTCCAAACACTTCAATTACTTTAACCATCTCCTTCTGAGTATACCCTTGCTCAAATAAGTTTCTGATAATACGCAAACCTATGACATGAAACATTTTGATACCAGAACTGTACATACTAATTCAGATTTTTAACAAAAATGTATTTTATTCAAACAGTGTGCAAAACATATTAACTTCCTTATGGGATAATTCATTGTGAGGTATGTTTATAAAATTTAAATTACATTACAATTGAATTATTAAGGCTAGTTACTTACGATCATGGTTCTTTACTCCAATGACATGTGAATCTGTGATACAAAACAAGATATGCACAATAAATGAACACATTAAATACATTCTGAACAATGCATTTTACTGAAAAAATAACGTCTGTAGAAAGCAATGCATTTTGTTAACGGGTGCAACTTTTTAAATATTTTCAACAACTGGCAAGTGGTTATACTACTGATAGTAAAGTATCTATGTTGTGTTTCTATAATTACATTTTAAATATCAATGTTGTTTATTTTTAGAGAACTGAAATATTACTGAAGAAAAAAAAAACAAAACGGCCAAATGGGGCTATGCATACGAACTTAAAAGGTTTAAATAAAACAGAAATATACACCTTTACTTTTACTTCCTTGGCTTGTAGAGGGCGTATCCTGTAGCAAAGCTCTAACTTTTTCATGAAAGCCCCTTTCAGTCAATAAGCCTGAAAAACAGGTGTAAATACAGTGACAACAAGCTACGCAAACCCACCAAGACATGGAATTGATTAAATCAAGGAGCTGCGCTACCTTCTTCCAGATCGGCCCTAAGGCGTTCATATTTTTCCAAAGCAGTTCTGGTCTCCATCGGCATCTGTAGCTGAGTCGAAAAACACCATCCCATACTATTAATTAATGATTAACACATTTTTACATGTATTGTAAGCATACAATACAACTGATAATATGTTGCGCTTATTTATCTGGTGTAACGAAATTTTCGCGCATTTAACGGCTGAAATCTAACGTGGTTTGTGCCCTTCAGAATGAAAAAAGTTTGCGTTCACCTTTTTAATAAAAGGTGAGCTTTTAAGCCTGAGAAATCGCCCCGTAAATGCACACATTTTAATGCACGCGTGTTAATATGTATACTTACACAGTATTAAAAGACACTCAGCAATTAACGTCATTTACCTTCGTTCCCGCGTTTGAGTCGTGCTGTAAATTCTTACTGTGAAATATAATTGACAAATATTTTGGCGAATGAACTTGTGAAGAAGGTGGACCTAGAGTTTTACGTCACTTCCTTAACGAAAATGCTGTCATGCAGAGGGGTGGGGGTGGGGTGACGGAGAGCTGAAGGCGGATGACGGAGATAGGAGGGTGGAAGGCGGAAAACGGACATCGGAGAACTGAGAGCGGATGGTGGTGGGAGGAGGGAGGATTCTTCGCAGGGAGGAGGAATATTTTCTCGAAGGTAGTAGGAAGGATGGAGTTTTCTCGTAGGGAGGAGAACTGAGAGCGGATGGTGGTGGGAGGAGGGAGGAGGGTTGATAGGGGATTCCTCGCAGGGAGGAGGAATATTTTGTCGAAGGTAGTAGGAAGGATGGAGTTTTCTCGGAGGGAGGAGGATGTCCTAAAATGGACACTGTACATGTGGATCTGGTAGCTAAGCTAAGAAGCTTTATAAAGGTATCTCAGAAACAGATTTAAGAAACACAAAAGACCATATTGCTCTATGCCAGAACATGCAGTAGATTCTTTGCTTTGAGCAGCAGATTATTCTTTCAGGTCATTACTACAAGGTACACTTACATTGAATGTCAAAGGAAGAAAATTTACAAAATGGAATATTTAATGTGCAGGACTCATTTCCCATGAGAGGAAATTTTCTCTGTTGCACCAGCTGCAATAAGTTCTTTTTCACAAAAATACAATCTATTTTTATTCTATAGCAAGCAAAACAGGCTTTCTCTTCCATCTTTATAATAATTTTAGTTCCCTAATTCCATGGTGATTCAGAATGATAAATAATTGGATCGAGCGGTGTTAGGGCTCGTTTATACTTTACGCTCAGAATGCGTACTCGCCCACATATATTGCTACCACGCATTTCCAGTGTTCATTTGATGCGTCCTCTGAGCAGGTCCTCAGAAATTAACGTGATGCGTGCACGAGTCTGGGGGGTGCAGTGTGCTAAAAGTTGGAACGTGATGTCACAGTCTCTGGTTACTATTTACATGTGACAGAAAGCTGCTTTGCGGATCCTACGAGATCGATGTACACGCTTTGGTGTTTGATGAATGGTTCGATGTGGTGAAGCAAAATGCCGACATACAGATGCATTCGTGGTGCTTTTATATTCAAGAGTCGCATATTCCCGATCGTAATGACACGATACATTTTAAAAGTCTCACATACCGTCTTCTGCACCGTCTTTTTTCTCTTCCTCTGGACCTGACAGCAGCGGCAAACAGCAATAGATCGCCACACTGAACACATTAAATGTATGATATTCCAACTCTCTGCACATTTAGAATCCTTAGATTTACAGTATACTTGATATATACTTGAAATGCATTAAAGTATGTATATTACATTTTACATATAAATAATTAATTTCATTTAAATAATGAATACTGTTAATAATTACACACATGGGGGTGACACGGTGGCAGAGCGGTAGCGCTGCTGTTTCACAGAGAGTCACGTCGCTGGTATTCTCTGCCTTGAGTTTGCATGTTTTCCTTCTGGGTTTCCACAGAGTGCTCTGGTTTCCTTCCAAAGATATGCATTTTTGGTGACACTATAATGACGCTAGTGTGTATGTGAGTGCTTGTATTCACCTTGTGATGAGCTGATGCCCATCCAGGGATTGTTTCAACCTTGTGCCCAATGCTTGTTGGAATGGACACATCCCTGGATTGATGGATTTAGTCATTAAACATCCTTTTCAGTGATATTGCGGTAAGGTGTCATCGGAATTTAATGGGGGTTCCAGGCAATTCACAACACAGAGAAGCCAAACTTGTTCTCACTGTGATAATATCTTGCACTGCCACCTGGTGGATTCCTCCAGATTTCCTTAAAATTATGTGCGCAAATATAAACAGTAAAAATGCTTGCATAGCAAGAGCGTCCGCCGGAGCATGCATTGCGTCGCATGAAGTATAAAACCGGCCTTATAGGGGGCTGATATGCTATGTTCACATAGCATGTGCTAAGCATGTACTGAGCCAAAGGACTACCACACGTCATTCCACCAAGTAAGTCACTGCTGGCAGCAAAAATGTACACTGAGGTGCAGTGGATGAGTAGACATGTTTGAAGACAAGGCAAGTAGTGAGAAGCTAGAAATCTGTCAATGTCCATATGATCTCAGGTGCCCGCAGCTTTGTCATCACTTGTACCCAGGACATCAATACTCATGGAAACTGAGGATGGACTAGTGCAATAAGGTGTGGCGGTGCAGGGCCTGCTCCATGTTCCCACTCCCACATTTGGGAGCCTCTCGAACCCAACACCATCAGTAACGTAACCGAATGAGATGACTGATGATGACAAATCACGTTTGGAGCAAGGAGAAGGTGTAAAAAGTGTTCTGTGCTTTTATTTAAAAAAAAAAAAAAAAACTAAAAAAGTGTTTAAATAAATAGTGCAGGTCTCAAAATAGCCATAAATAAATAATCCATAAAAACAAGGAAAATCCAAGTGTTTAAAACTAGGCTTAAACAAGACTAAAAACCAGCAACATTTATTGGGACAACTGAGCCAAGCACAATTCCTCCCATCTCTCCCCAGCTCACCCATGGCTCAGTCAGCTGGCGAAGACTTCAAGCAGCCATCTTAGCTACCTCCATTGGCGCCTACCAGACCGCTCGGGGTCAGTTGTCCTCACGCCCGCCTTCTCGCAACTTAGTCACCCCTAGGATTCCAGGAGAGGATGCCACCTTGATTGTACCCACTCCTCACACAATCAGTGGGTACGATCCACAATCTGTCCTTCGAGCGCCAATCCTTCGCTTTAACATGGGACTCCTGACTGCACTGACCTCTCTCTCTCTTCAGCTGGCTCACAACAAGATTGGTGTAACAAAAATTGCACTGTGCAGTTTATTCAAATGAGTGCCCAAGAAAAAAAGGCAGTGCGAGTTCTTCATTAAATAACCAATAAAGTATACAATAAAACCAGTGCTCTCTTTTGGGAGTTTAAAATCAATAACTAACTAAATAATCCAACGGAACAATAAAATCAACATTAAAACCAAAAGAGAGATATGTTTCTTTCATCTACCAACAAACCATAGAGCCTCTTTCCTTCTTGCCTCTCCTTGCTCACACATCAGGTTTTTACAGCGGGGCAGAAACAGTGGCATTCCATTATATGAACAGTGTCCCAGCCACCTCAGCCGGTCACTGCTGGGATGACAAACCCAGGCTGCATTGTTCTATCACCTTCCTTTTAGCATCAGTAAGATGATTACTCAAAGACAATTGGGTGCTCCTGCTACCTGGATGCTCAGCAGGAGCGACTCGCCCCTGGAACGCTGTTCCCCTTACTCCCGTCAACTCGTCTGGCTCCCAGTCTCCAATCATCTCCTACCTGATTATTCCCCTCATTTCTCTGCTCTTTCTCTCAATTCCTTCTTGATCTTGTTTCTTTTCTCTCTTTGTCCTACTCAGACTCTTTTAATACTTTGTAAGTGCAGGCACCTTGCTTACCGACCTGAGGAGTTGTCAGGAAGGAACAGTTGAGGCAATAGCGCCTGTGTGTTAACAAGCAATCATCCATTTTCTCCATTGAACACCATGAGGCAGCACAGCGTTCCTGCAGCACATACCCACACCCACCAAGTCTGAGTGTGTTGATTTTATTTATAATCCCTGCATTGCCACAGACCCCTACCTCAGTTTAGCACAGTCCATAATTCAAGAGGCAAGTCAAAAAAAAGGTCACAGCATAAGTAGTTAGACACAAAACTAAATCAAAAGTATTGGCATAAGACACAATCTTAATTCAAAAACATACAAAGGTCAAAAACCAAAAAGATGTTTTACAAGAGGCTTTTACAGAGGCAGAATGCACAACATTAGAGAAAAAAAACCTTGCCAAAGTGTTTTTTTTTTTACCTTGCCACTCCTGTCATATGACTGCTGCCTGACTTAGGTGGCATAGAAAATTAAAAGAAACGGAAAAGCTGAGGGTGATGCCTAAGCTCACTCCACACATCAACATTTTTGAATTAAATAGAATGATAATAATACTACTTTTAGTCAGTCAGTCAGTCATTGTCCAACGCGCTATATCCTAACACAGGGTCACGGGGTCTGCTGGAGCCAATCCCAGCCAACACAGGGCGCAAAGCAAGAACAAATCCTGGGCAGGGTCCCAGCCCACCACAGGACACACTCACCAAGCAAACACTAGGGACAATTTAGGATCACCAATGCACCTAACCTGCATGTCTTTGGGAGGAAACCAGAGAACCCGGAGGAAACCCACACAGACATGGGGAGAACATGCACACTCCACACAGGGAGGACCCAGGAAGCGAACCGAGGTCTCCTTACTGCGAGGCAGCAGCGGTACCCACTGCGCCACCGTGCCGCCCTCTTTTAGTAAGTACATATATAAATATTCACAAAAGTAACATTTAACTTTATAATTTAAATACTCAGCCATTGTTTATTTCAACAAAAACATATCAAAGGCAAAAAAAAAACCAGTTCATTAACCCAATTTTTTCAACTGATCTGGGTTAAGTTAAATGACAAATGCAACAAGATCCGTAAAAGAAAAACAAATATATAGGACCCTACCCTATGTGTTATAATTTAAATACTCAGCCATTGTTTCCATCCATCCATCCATTTTCCAACCCGCTGAATCCGAACACAGGGTCACCTGGAGCCAATCCCAGCCAACACAGGGCACAAGGCAGGAACCAATCCCGAGCAGGGTGCCAACCCACCACAGGACATACACAAACACACCCACACACCAAGCACACACTAGGGCCAATTTAGAATCGCCAATCCACCTAACCAGCATGTCTTTGGACTGTGGGAGGAAACCGGAGCGCCTGGAGGAAACCCACGCAGACACGGGGAGAACATGCAAACTCCACGCAGGGAGGACCCAGGAAGTTATTTATAATTTAAATACTCAGCCATTGTTTATTTCAACAAAAACATATCAAAGGCAAAAAAAAAAAACAGTTCATTAACCCAATTTTTTCAACTGATCTGGGTTAAGTTAAATGACAAATGCAATAAGATCCGTAAAAGAAAAACAAATATATAGGACCCTACCCTATGTGTTGTGGTAAGTCTTACAACCTACATTATAACAGCATCTATTTTTTGAGCAGAGGGTGCACATTCCATACATGGTGAATTTTACTATGACTGTAACCAGAAATATTTAAGTGAAGCAGAATTTAGAACAAAAAAAAAAATAACAGAAAAAAAATAAATAAATAAACTTTCAGTTTGCCACTACTGAACAATGATGTCTGGAACATGGCAAAAGCTGCACTGTCTATAACATTTTAAGATCACACCAGATTTATTAAAGGTAAGTATTTGTTGTCTCATGGTAGTGTCCTAGCATGAACCCGTATCCCACCTTTATGCTCTTTTATTATGTAGACCTTAACAGAATGCCTCAAATCCCACAGACGTTCCACAAGGTCAGGTACTGTAATTCACTTCCCCCTTCCGGTTTACATTTGTAACCTCAGGCAATAGACACAACACCAGAACAGGTAGGAGAAAAAGTTAGATATTTATTATGGAACAAATAGACAGTGGCATAAAAGAGTTGCATTACAGCATTAGAACTACCTGTAAAAGAACAGCCCAACAAAGCTTGCTTGTCCTATCTACTTGATTCTTTCAAAATAATATCAAGTCTTACTTTGAAGTTACCTAAAGTCCTGCTGTCTACCACACTAGTCCATATGTCTATGGTTCTCCCAGTGAAGAAAACCTTGCTAATGTTTGTGTGAAATTTACCCTGAACGAGTTTCCAAGTGTGTCCTGTGTTCTTGTTGAACTAATTTTATATTTTTTTTCAATTATGTCACCTCTTCATCTTCTTTTGCTTAACTGAAAAGACATGGCTCCTTTAATCTTTCCTCAAAACTCATCCCCTTCATCTTTTCTGTAATCAGCCTACTTGCTCTTCTCTGAGCTTTTTCTAGTCCTTCTGTGTCTTTTTTGTAGCCTGAACACCAAAACTATACACAGTACTCCGGATGAGGTCTAACCAGTGTGTTATGAAGGTTAAGCATAACCTCCTTTGCCTTATACTCTACACATCATGCTAAATAACCTAACATTCTGTTAAACTTCTTAATATTGTGGAAGAAAATTATGAATACAGACACCCCCCACTGGAATGCCCCGATTTAAGCAATAAAACACAGGCAAGAGAAAGTGTCAATCGTTATTCTTTATCTAAATCTGCGAAGAGGCAAAAAGCATCATATCAGTGGTTTTGCAAAGAAAAAAGTATCCTCTGTACTATATTTATACAATTCATTGATTAGGCCATTTATTCTTTAAAAGGAATTTGTTACATAATTAGAAAACATTTAACGTGATTGGCTACACCTAGTTGCTAAAGGGACTTTCAGGTGTTGATATCTTAGATGACCACAATCTGATTAATAGTCCTGTTTGTTTAGGATTTACGTGACTTTTTGAATGTATTATTTTCATTCTTATTTTTATTTTAGGAGATGTGTGAGCTTCGCCATGTACATCTTGTTTTTCAAAGAACAATGGCCTAATTAATTTATGATCCAGTGTGGTACAAAAAACAGGAAACTTAGTACTGTAGAATGGTTATGCCATACATATAACATTTTCTCTTAAGGGATTATATAAAAAACAAGAAATATATTTATCATAGTGAATAATAAAATAACAGCGTCAGCTTTTAAGCATAAACTCAGAAGGCTATGAAACTCAGACACATGCCAGGTGCACACTGAAGCAGGGTTCAAATTTAACTCTTCCAATATCTACTGAATACATTTTGTAAGTTGATAGTGTAGAGTCCACTATGACTCCTAAATCCTTCTCATAAGGTTAACTTTCAATTTCCAGACCTCCCATTGTGTATTCAAACCTCACATTTTTACTTACAAGTATTACTTTACATTTATCGACATGAAATTTCATCTGCCATAAATCTACCCAAGCCTGTATACTGTCCAAGTCCCTCTGTAATGATTCAACAGATTCTAGATTATCTGCCAATCCAACTAGCTTGGTATCATCTGCAAAATGAACAGCTTATTATTTATATTCCTCTCCAAACTATTTACAGTATATATATATTACGAAATAACAGTGGCCCTATCACTGAACCTTGAGGTACAACACTCTTAACATCACCAATTTCAGATAAGGTTCTGCGTACCATAACCCTCTGATTCCTATGTTTAAGCCAATTCTGCTCCTATCTAAACACAACACCCTGAACACCCACTTCTTTTAGTTTGATGACCAACCTGTAATTTGACCATTAATCAAAAGCTATCTGAAAGTCAAGATAAATATTGTATGCTTCACTTTGATCGTATCCTTTTTGTCGCTTCCACATACAACTCCAGCATGTTAGTAAAACATGACCTCCCTTGTCTGGACACATGCTGACTGTTCAGTAAAACTCCAGTTCTTGCCATGTGTTGCTCAGTTTCTTTCTTAATAATTCCTTCCATTTATTTACCTGTGATGTACATTAAGCTTTCTAGCCTAAATATGCTCAATCACCTTTTTATATAATGTTTGCCATTATCCAGTCCTTTCGGAATTTCTCCAGTGCGCAGTGACATTCTAAAAATATACTTCAAGGGTTTATATATGTGCTTCCTAACTTCCTTAAGAACTCGAAGACAAGTACTACCTGGTTCTGGTGAATTATTTGATTTCATCCTATTTAATACGAGCAGCACTTCTCCTTCTACAAATTCCAAATCACTTAGTATCTCCTTACTAGTCTCTGTTACCACTGGAAGGTTATCCACAGGAAAAACAAAATGTCAACAACCATACATCCTGGTGCTGTTCAATCTTCCAGGTGGTTCATTTCTTGTGATTCTTGAAATGTCAGCTGTAAGTCAGAGGATTCTTGCCATGACTTTTTTCTCCTCCTTTCTCTCTGATCAGATGTTTTTTTTTATTGGTCTTAGAAAGCTAATCTGGGCATGATATCATCATTCTGTCTTCAAGACAACTTTGCCTTTTTTAAAAACTAAATTTCTTGTCTCAAAAAATTGCTTTCACAATGCTTCTGCTGTTAGTGTCAGGAGACTATATTGAGGTGTATTTGTATAACCTTACAAACAGGGGGTGTAAGAAGCACTATTATGCTATCCTCCATAAGTTCATAAAGTTAAAATCATGTTTTCAAAATCAGCCGCTTTAGCTCACACTTCTGACATCATAAATGGGAACCAACAGTACAGCATGTTTGTTTAACTTAGAAACAGCTTTTGAAATTGCTTTTGCCCACATGCTGTTAGCTGTTACTGTTATTTGTTGAACTGTGCTCCCCCCTTTGTCTTGTCGTTCATTAACACACCTGTTAGTCAAATCCCATAATCACAGTGGTGTTATAAATGTCTATGAAGGTCTCGTAAGGCATGTAGGGACCGATAATGAACATATGAATACAATGCACCCCTCATGTCTCACGTAGGCACCCCTTTGATTCTTGTTTTGGTCATATCCAAAAACGTATCTTTAAGGTATATAAACCCCTGGGTCTGGTTAGTTGTGGTACCCAGCAATCTGAATCTCTGTCTACGCACATCTCTTGTCGCGATCCAACCCTGGAAACAAGAACATTTACCTTGTAAGTGTCTTCTATCTAACTTCATCGTTTATTGTATCTGCTATGTACTGCTTTGTAAAACATTACTTCTTATTTTTTGTCTTTGGTGGTACACCTGTAAATAGAGAAAGCTCATCCTTGCTGTTTTTATGTGGATGTGTTGAGACGTTTAAGCTCTCTGCAGCCGCACTGCATAAATGGTGCAGAGTGGCCAGAAAAGAAATCATACGTGCATTATACATTGAATTTAAACCAATCAACTCCTATCAACAAAAACATGCATAGCCAAGTAATACCGTAGATGCACAATACAGCACAGCTTATTTCTCTTTCTACTTAAAATAATTATTAAAACATTCAGGTAATTCTTAAGTAAACACCAAAGTATTAATTGACAAGGTATATTTTCAGAAGGAAAATAACTTGACAAGCTGTTTTTAACATAACAGGCTGTTTCAGAGTAAAAGAGAATAAAGCATCGAAAGCAAAATAAAGTATCTTGCTATAGGTTCACTTTTTAAACTTTACAAGAAAAGTCCTTTTCTTTTTAGAAAAATTATGCTAATTTCTCTAGAAATATTTATCATAAATCTTTTCAACAGTTGTTTAATGTAATATACTGTAGACTACAGTGGTGAGGTCTGCGGTAGGAGTGACAGATGCATTCAACGTGGAGGAGGAATTACATCATGGATCGGCTCTGAGCCCTTTCTTATTTGTAATGGTGATGGACAGGTTGACAGACAAGATTAGACAGGAGTCCCCATGGACTATGATGTTTGTGGATTACATTGTGATCTGTAGAGAGAGTAGGGAGCAGTTCAAGGAGACCCTGGCGAGGTTGAGATATGCTCTGGAGAGGAGGGGAATGAAGATCTGTAGTAACAAGACAAAATACATGTGTGTGAATGAGAGGGAGGTCAGTGGAATGATGAGGATGCAGGGAGTAGAGTTGGCGAAGGTTGATGAGTTTAAATACTTGGGATCAACAATACAGACTAACAGGGATTGTGGAAAAGAGGTGACAAAGAGAGTGCAGGAAGGATGGAGTGGGTGGAGAAGAGTGTCAGGAGTAATTTGTGACAGACGGTTATCAGCAAGAGTGAAATGAAAGGTCTACAGGATGGAAGTGAGACCAGCTATGTTATATGGGTTGGAGATGGTGGCATTGACCAGAAAGCAGGAGACAGAGTTGGAGGTTGCAGAGTTAAAGATGCTAAGATTTGCATTGGGTGTGACAAGGATGGATAGGCTTAGAAATGAGGACATTAGAGGGTCAGCTCAAGTTGGACAGTTGGGAGACAAAGTCAGAAAGGCGAGATTACATTGGTTTGGACATGTGCAGAGGAGAGATGCTGGGTATATTGGGAGAAGGATGCTAAGGATAGAGCTGCCAGGGAAGAGGATAAGAGGAAGGCCTAAGAGAAGGTTTATGGATGTGGTGAGAGAGCACATGAAGGTGATGAGTGTAACAGAGCAAGATGCAGAGGACAGGAAGATATGGAAAAAGATGATCTGCAGTGGCAGCCCCTAACGGGAGTAGCCAAAAGAAGAAGAAGTTTAATATAATATACACTGTTGCTGTTGTCTCCTGTTATCTGGACACAGAAGAAACTTTTAACGGTGTTTAAAGGGGGTATCTGCTTACTCTATTATGTACATTTAGATACAGACCCAATAGATGTGCTTGGATGAAATGATTATATTTCAGCCCCAAAGCCTTTTGCCATATAAACAATATAGACGATTTTGCACTAGAACGTAAAATCAGACAAGAATGACTATAATTACTAATGCTTTGTTTAATTGCTGTTGAACCCCTGGATATTTGTGTCTGTAAATAACAAGAGATAAATGAATCAAACAGGACTTGAACAAAAATTCTCTCTTTGAGTTGTTGACATTGTTGGAATTAAGTCATCAACAAGATATTCTTCCTTAATCTCTGCAAAGTTCACTCACACCACATTCATATCATTTATGATGAAAATATTTGCTTCTCTGTCAAATGGTGTTTGGTTTACAGTTATCTTCAGGTTCTTTGATAGCATTATTTGAAGTAACACCTGATGAAAGAACATTATACAATTATAAGTCTATTGTGATACACTACACTACATCACTCATATATCCACTTTTCTTACTTGGTTGGGACATTCCTAAATCAGTCTATATAACTTAATTGATGTTATGTCTTAAACTATATAAAACTAGAACATATTTTAAGAAATGGTCAAAAGCTTTTTCAGAATTTTGGCAAGAATTAATTCTGTTACAAAATAAACACGCTGAATTTTTGATTAACCTCTCTGGTAACTTAATATAGCATGAGGAACTACAACTTATTGGCCACTGAGTTTGACTTAATTTTAAAGATAAATGTTTGGAATTGTGGTTGAGTGAAGAACAGCAAGTCCAAAGGGGCACTGACTCAGATGGCCCTATTTAATCAAATGAAACAAACCAAACAAAAGTAATTCCTGTACGGCTCATAAAATAGAAGAAAAACTCAACGAAAATCAAAAAGGAGCCATCAGGCTTTGTAAAGGCATTGTAGTCAATCACCAGGTAGGAGTGAATGTGTGCTCTGTTCTCAGAGTGCTGCCTCAGGAATTATAGATGGAGGCCCAGAAGGGACGGAGTCAAATGCCCTAACTGGGTGTCTTCTTGATACTGCAGGGGGAACAGAAAAGGACATAGTTAGCAGTGGCGTAGCTCGAGTTTGTGCCACTTGAGGCAGGGCAGTGCTTCACTTTGCTGCCCTCCAACATATCTGAATATGTTAATTTATTAAAATAGAAAATGAAAATGATGCATACAGAAAAATTAAGATACATTTTGCATTGATTTATTCATATATAGAGAAACAGCAATAATTTTTCACATATTATTTATACGCATCAACTAGACAAGATTATAGCATAGATGCACTGATAAGCTGCGTTCTTATTATTAGTTTAAAATAATTTCGCTCCGAAAACCAGAACCAGCGTAGTGTACAACTGATAGGTGGGGATGTTTTCTGTGCAGAGCAAAAACGCATTCAATTTGTAAATTAGTTGTTTATCTTCCTAGAAATTATCGGTGTAATGTTTATGTTTATTTTTGTTATTGCCTCATAAATTTCAACTGTTGTGTCTGATGCCATCACAGAAGGTCTAAAAATTATTTTGAAGCAATTGTGGATAAAAATCAGAGAATTTTACTTTTTTCATTCATGAGTGATATTTTTTCGAACCCTGCTGCTTACACATGAATTGTACTGAGCCATTTGGCCAAAAATATTCTGCCCAGGGTGGACTGCCCCCTCCGTCCACCCCTAGCAGTGCCACTGCTAGATAGCGCTAGTTCCCCCTCTCGACCTACAGTTCTTGTACATGCTGTACATCAGATGAGCTCAGAGATTGATCCACTGACACACATGCATGATAGAATGTAGTTTTGATTATATTTTTCACTGAATTTTGCTTACTGATTATAACTATGAAGACACAGAAAAAGTTTAAACTTGCATAATTTTGTAAACACTAAAATTTATTCACAGGCGATTTCACAATTGTGAAATGCAAAAGTCACGAAAGAGTTTTTGGTTCTTGTAAAGTTTTTTTTATGTTGGAATAAAAGGAATATTGCTCCCTGCAAAGTCATTCCCAGTTCCATGTTTACCTGTGTTCTTTTCTGCAGCTGCCTAAGGCATGCAATACATGCCACACAAGTAAAATCAACTATTTATGCATCACATTCAACTCAGTGTGGAGGAGTGCAGTAGATTTAAAAAAAATGTGACGTGTTGCATATTTTCCACAATAGAGATGCACTCTATTGTGCGTGTGCGTCCTGCACCACCTCCAGCGGGAGTCCATTAGAGCGGATGTTCGTCGGCCCCGCTTGTAGCCAAGCATCTGCCGGGCTCCAACACACGCCATCCTCTCTCTTACCTGTTTCATGGAGGGTAGCTGCTACGGGTTGGGTTGGGCTACAAATTTATTTAAGGGGCTCCTGCCAACAGACGGCCAGGAGTCTCATCTGGGATGCCATGTAAGCCACTAGGGTGCGTACTGCCACCCTAACCCCTGGACACAGACAGGCAGGACACAGGTTCACGCAACACCCGTGTTTATTTACAATTAAATGTGCACAAACCACCAACCGCACACCAATATACAGTCCATTCCCTTCCTTGCCGCCAGTCCATCCGCCTCCACTCCTCCTCAGGCTTTGTCTCCTTCCTCCCGAGTCTGGCCCCCCCAATGGCGTGAGGCGGCTCCTCTTATTCAGGTCCTGGGAGTGTTCCAGGTGGCTCATCACTATTACCTGGAATCACTCCCAGGTGCACTGGAGGTCCTCTACAGGGCTCTGCAGCTCCTCCTTGCGGCCCCCACAGAACCCAACAGGGCTTCACCGAACTCCAGTTCCCAACATGCCCTGCAGGAATCCGTGGTGCCACAGCCACCCAGGAGGGCTGCCCTCTAGTGTCCCAGGGGAGGTATTGCCTCATCAATACCCTTTCCCTTGGTCCTTCCACCTTGCTGGTGTCCCGGGCCAGGTAGTTGCCGTGGCTGTCCATCACACCATATTTAGTTTGCTGCTTTGTCTTTTCCTTTTCAGGAACTGAACACATTTCTTCTTGCGTGAATGGCATGAATTTCACTAGAAGTGAATACTGTTGTTTTTTTTTGTTTTTTTTTGTGGAGCTAAAAACTGATTTTCATGGCAATTCTTCTCTTGCAAATTCAGTTTCACGTAAATCATTTTGCTATTCATTATATTGTAATTATTTTGCATATTGTCCACAAGGTTCATCTGCAGAATAGAGTGACATGACAGAAATAACTTAAAAAAAAGTCAAAATTAGTGTAAGCTGCCCTAATTTGCCTTGATAATAAGAAATTATTTACTTCTAGAGGTAGAAGTTCATAAAGAACAAGAATAGTTTGTGTCAAATATTTGAAGCATTAAAACGTGTGCTTCATGTTTAAGGTCTAAATATTATTGATTGTAGTGTAAATTTATAATTGTTCACCTAATTGTCCATAGTCCATAGAGGGCTAGATCTCTAGTAAAGGGCCAAAAATAAAAAATAACATTGTAATTGTAATCATTGACCTTAAATTAGTTCTAAAATGATCCCCCACATGCTTATGTTTGAAACTTGTGTTAAAGCTTTTGGGACTAGCTTTTGGAGAGCTAGGACCACTGGTAAAGAATCAATATCAAAAATATTATACAGGGTGGTGCAGGGAAGCAGGAAATTGATGTTCAATTCACGAATAAACACATTACAAAATACATTTCAATAGTGAAATGTATTGTACAGGAAGTGCAATTAATGATGGTAATCAATATTCATTCAATATTCATTTTATATTTTGAAGAAAACATCATAAAGGTGTTGCCCATTTCTCCGTACACATTCTGAGAGCCTGCTGTGGAAATTTTGCATTGCTCGATGTAACATGTCAAAAGGAGTGGCAGAGATTTCCTCTTCAATCCTCCGTTTTAGTTCAGCAATGGTTGCAGGACGTGTGCGGTACAATTGGCTTTTAATCTGTACTCACAGAAAAATATCACAAACAGTGATATTTGGGGATCTCGGAGGTCATGGAATGTCACCAGTCCATGAAATAACACGTCTTCCAAACAATCGTCGAATAGCTGCCATCGATTGTTGGGCAGTATGTGAAGTGGCTCCACCTGGGGATTTCTTTTTTAAGGCTGAAGCCATTTCTTCAAAATTACGCACCCATGTTGTAATCACATGAGCAGACGGGACATGATCATGACGTCCTAACAGGTAATGGTGCCGAAATTCCCTTTACGCAGCAGTCACGCTATCACCATTCTTATAAAAGGCTTTCACAGTGAATGCTCATTGCACACCACTCCACTGCTCCGTTAATAACTAATGGAAAGGGGTTCTAAACGAGGTCACATTGGCCCCAGGGTCACCAACACCTAGTTCCAAAATTCCCGTTTCCCTGCACCACCATGTGTTTGTCATCAGCAACTTTGAAGTTTTGTAAAAAGAGGTTAATTTAAATCATTATCTTGCATTAAGGAGTGTATCCCTGCGGTCAGATGATGTTTCACGCACAACTTCAAATCCTTCTGATCATTTTTGCTGAAGAAACATATTGACTTACTCTTTATCATAAAGATATAATTTCCCTGCACAAAATATGATAAAATAAATATCCTAAAATTAGCGTTTTTCGGGTCTAGTGGGCCAACAATAGGGGGGAAGTCCCAAAAGCTTGATGTCTTGTATAACTAGATATTAAGATGAGTCGAATGCTATATCATATGTGGGTGTTTTCTCATACCAGTGAATTAAGAGATACCAGATAAAAAGTGAATTCAAAACATTCATAAGTAATTATTATGAATACAAAACAGTCAAGACTATACATGTTTTGCAAAAACAGATATTCAATCTATCAACTGTGTGTGAGAAAATGTCTTGGGCTTTGATGAGACAAAGGGAGAATGTTTTGGTTGTATTCACAAAAGGTATACTTCGTGCAAAGCAAACCCAGCTCATCGCCCAAAGAATACAGTGCCTTCTTGTAAAGTATAGTGATGGCAGCTTCAAGTTGAGGAGCTGTTTTTCATCAGCAGAAACAGGAACTGTGGACTAAACTAGTGCAAGTAAACAAATACTATAGCTCCAAATATAAGAACATAATAGGGCGGAGTGGTGGCTCTGAGGCTAAGGATCTGCGCTGGTATCCCGAAGGTTGCCGGTTCGAATCCCCGTCAGTGCCAAAAGAGATCCTACTCTGCTGGGCCCTTGAGCAAGGCCCTTAACCTGTAATTGCTCCAGGGGGTGCTGTACAATGGCTGACCCTGCGCTCTGACCCCAAGGGGTATGCAGAAAAAACTAACAAACACTGTTGTAAGTCGCTCTGGATAAGAGCGTCTGCTAAATGATGTAAAATGTAAGACGTTTGACAAACGAGAGAAGCCAAATTAGACTAAAAGGCTTGTTTGATGGTCAAATAGAATATTTGCCCTAACATCTCATCTAGATATAAAACTTGTTAAGGGTTCAGCCTTAGCTACATGACTAAGTAGTTCATTTCCACATAGCCAAAGTTACTTTTGCGTTTATCCTTCTTACGAACAGATAAGGGGCCTCATGTATAAATGGTGCATATGCACAAAAATGTTGCGTACGCCCACTTCCACGCTCACTTCGAGATGTATAAAAACTAAACTTAGCGTAAAGCCACACACCCTGCATACACACTTTTCTGCTCAGTTTTGCAAACGGGCGGCATGCACTGTCAAAGCAGTGCTATTTTTTCTGTGCAGTTTGCCTTTCTTTTTTTAGATTCATATCCATGATGTGGGCTATATCTAATACACTGTAATTAATTGCATATTGCTTACAAAGTTAAGACACTTGATTGTAATCATTCTGTAACAATATGATGATGCACAGAATGGCCAAACTATTCCAACTACCATAGCTGCTTTAGCATTGTTAGAAGACATTAGTCTGCGGTGGGTTGGTACCTTGCCTGGGATTGGTTCCTGCCTTGTGCCCTGTGTTGGCTGGGATTGGCTCCAGCAGACCCCTGTGTTCGGATTCAGCGGGTTGGAAAATGGATTGATGGAGAAGACATTAGTAATGGAAGAATTAGAAGCGAGGATGCATATATAGGTGATGATGACTGGCTTCTAAGTCAATTTCAATTTCCAAGAGCTATCCTCTTTCAGCTGTGTGCTAAACTGGTGCCAGCTTTACAAAGGCAGACTTTGAGGAATTGTGCTCTATCTGCTCTTTTGCTAGTTCTTTCCACCCTTGGGTTTTAGGCCACAGGATCTTTTTAATGTGAACTTGCTGACCGATCAGGTATTTCACAGTCATCACTTAGTCACCCTATGCCAGCTGCATAAGATGATATTATCCGCTTGTCATCCAGATATATGATTTCCTTACATGGTGGTTGAACTGGGAAACATTCGCAGCAATATCTGGTTTTCCAAATATAATTGGAGTGGTCAGCTGCATGCACATTTCTATTGCAACAGTGATGTAAAAATAACATCAGTCAGGAATCACCAAAAGAATAAGATGGAATTACATCATCTATAGCAGAAAAGCCTATATAAAACGGTAACTCCACACAGTCACAGGTGCTTTTTCCAGCTAGTGTGGCAAAGGGAAGCAGCCCTTTAAAGGACAGTGAGTCACTCACTGACCCATGTAAAGAGCAGAGAATCTATCCGTTGTGGCACTTGGTGCCAATGCTACACTATAATGGCAAGATTCATAGAATTAATTTGCTTATGTAAATAGAAAGTATTTCCACTCAATTAATGTTCTGCTCTAAACTGTGTCGCATTGTGGAAGCATGTAGTGTGCTGCATAATGTGGCACGCAATCATGGCTTACCATGCATGAAGAGATATGGTATGATGAACCTGACCCTGACCTGCCAAACGATCATCCGAACTGGACAGTGTTACAACTTCATTTGATTGTAATTAGCAGAATGTGAAAACAGGCAATCAGATGCAGCATTTTTTAATCAATTCAGTTAATTTGTGGTCAATATCACATAGAACAGACCTTATATTCCTTAGTTCATTGATCATATCTTTTACAGCATCCACTATTGCATTTTGTGAGTTCAAAACAGTGTCAGCACACAGCCAGATGGTCGCCTACTGGTTTCCAAGGCACAGGTGTGTGTGCAACCAGTGTCTGAAGATGTGCTCAGCACAGCAGCACCATCAAAGCATGGATTTGCGTCTTTGGCACGGGGGTCAGCTTTTGTAATATTGTCTGAAACGGAACAAACAGATGGTGGCTGCGACTCATTTTTTCATATCAACTTGCATATCTGACCACTTCTTTTTTATTTCGGACACTGTGGGATGACTTTCTGAACTTGAACTTACAAGTGTCTCCGCCACACTGTATTACTCGATCAACTCCCTTTTGTTTCTTATACCACTGCTTAAGCCAACAAATAGTAAGTTTTTCCTTGCCTCCATTTCACATTCGCTGAAATTCTTATTTTTTCCCAGTGCCTTTGCCATTGTCTTTTAACAAATCACTGAACAGAAGTGGCTATTTATATAGATTTGCATATTCAAATATTAAAAATTATGGGAGGAGTCAGGGTGGGGCTATAGGCACATGCATTTGCATTAAATTTCGCATTCATTGTGATTTATAAAGGGTAACTGAGTGGAACTTGGTTTTACACACAGTTTTAGACATCTGGATTTGTTTGTGCGTACACACATATACTTTCCAATACTAAGCTTTCCAGTCTCATGTCTTTCCGTAATATTAAGAATATTAACTTAGACTCTCTTTCCTCTAGTATTGATTCCCTTATGGACATTCATAATTTATACACTCCTGAAGAACTGGTCTCACACTATAACACTGGACTTAATGGTATTCTTAACTCTATCGCTCCATTAAAAACTAGATTTGTTTCTTTTTCCTTTTCTGCTCCCTGGTTCATGCCTGAACTTCGGCTTTTGAAAGCCAAAGGCCAGCAACTTGAACGGTTGTATAAAAAAACTGTACTCTTTGTTCACAAAGAGATGTACAAAACCCATACAGTATACTTTATTACAAGGACTGTATTGCTCAAACTAAATCTATCTATTATACTCAGATTATTTCTTCCAATGAAGGCAACACCAAGTCATTGTTTTCACTGCATAGTAATATCACACAACCCCCGGATTCTTTACCTTCTCACCTTTACTCAACTGATTTCTGCATTTCCTTTATGTGCTTTTTTAATGAAAAAATCCAGAAGATACACCAGTCTCTCAGTACGGATTCCTCCAGTACTTCATTTGAATCTCACCCACCAACTCACTCATTTTCCTCTTTTCAGCTTCCTAATTTCTCAGAAATCTCAAATCTTGTCTGTAAATCTAAGCCATCCACCTGTCAACTGGATCCCCTCCCTACAGTTCTGATCAAAGTCTGCCTCCCCTCTCTGGTCCCTCTTATTTCTGCTATAATCCACTCTTCTCTCACTACTGGTACTGTTCCTTCATCTTTTAAAACTGCTGCAATAACCACAATACTGAAAAGCCTGGTGCAGATCCGACTAATTTCAGTAATTTTCATCCTATTTCTAATCTACCCTTCATAATCTACCCTTACATCTTGCCTGAAGAAGGGGCCTGAGTTGCCTAGAAAGCTTGAATATTGTAATCTTTTTAGTTAGCCAATAAAAGGTGTCATTTTGCTTGGCTTTTCTCTACATTCATAATGGCTAACACGGTACAACACCCTAGTACCCTTCATTTCCAAAATTCTTGAAAAAAATGTGGGCATTGAACTTCATTCTCATTTATCTCAAAATAATCTGTATGAGCAGTTCCAGTCTGGTTTTTGTCCTTTCCACAGTACAGAAACGGCACTTATAAAAAATTGCTAATGACCTCTTTATGGCAGCTGATTCTGTTTTAATTACTATTCTCATCCTCCTTGACCTGAGTGCAGCCTTTGACACTGTTTGTCACACTACTCTTCTCAATAGATTATCTTCGATTGGCATTACCCACACTCCACTAGATTGGTTCAGATCCTACCTCTCAGGCCGCACTCAGTTTGTTCATCTTAAAACTTTCACATCCCAACCCGCCACTGTTACTTCAGGTGTGCCCCAGGGCTCTGTCCTGGGGCCCCTCCTTTTCATTATTTACCTCCTTCCCCTTGGAAATATCTTTCATAAAAGTAACATTAGCTTCCACTGTTATGCTGATGACACCCAGCTCTATCTCACTAGCAAACCTACTCTTTCCTTTCCACCCTCCTCGCTTATTGATTTTATAGCAGAAATCAAATCCTGGTTTTCTTCAAATTTTCTTAAATTTAACAGTGACAAAACTGAGGTTCTCCTCATTGGTACAAAATCAACATTATCCAAAACCGATAATTTGTCCTTTGTTATTGATAATTTCCCTGTCTCCCCTTCTCCACAGGTTAAGAGTCTGGGTGTCATCCTTGACAGTATTTTATATTTTCAGTCTCACATCAATAACATCTCCCTCCCTGCATATTTCCACTTGCGTAACATGAATCGTATTCGCCCCTCCCTCACTCCCCATACCACTGCTATCCTCGTTCATACACTTGTCACCTCCAGGATTGATTATTGCAATTCCCTTTTCTTTGGTCTTTCTCACAAATTTCTTTATAAGCTTCAGCTGGTCCAGAATTCAGCTGCCCACATCATTACTAGAACCACCCCCCCGACCCGCCCTATTCGCCATATCACTCCCGTTTTGCAACAGCTTCACTGGCTTCCAATTAAGTTCCGCATTCAATGCAAAATTCTTCTGTTAACTTTTAAGGCTCTCCACAACCTTGCCCCTCCATATCTGTCTGACCTCCTCCATGTTGCCGTTCCCCCCTGCACCCTTAGATCCTCTTCCTTCATTCAGTTGCTCTGCTCCCCAGCTCTGGAACTCACTACCTTCTGAGCTTAGAAATACTGAATCATTTTCACTTTTCAAATCTAAACTTAAAACTCATTTGTTTAAGACTGCTTTGATTACAATTGCTCTGTCTGATTTTAATTTTTGTATTTTAGTTTTGTTTATAATGTGTGTTTTATCTATTGTTCGGTGTCCTTGAGTGTTTAGAAAGGCGTCTACAAATAAATAATATGTATTATTATTATTATTATTATTATTATTATTATTATTACTATTACACATGTCCAGTTTTTTCTGTATGCCATGTTTTAGTCTAAATTCTACACGGCAGGTACCAAGATTATTGTGAATATTGTGACCAGGAGCCTCATGTATAAAACCTTGCTTAGATTTCATACAAAAATTTTGCTTATGCAAGAAAGGCAAAAACAGCAAAGAACTGGATTTATAAAGGCATGTTTATGCCAGGGAACATGCAAGTTCCTTTATAAATTTTGAATCAACTTAAGACTGTGCACATGCAAATGTTTGAAGCAACTTCCTGTTAGTAACCATGTATGACTTAAAAACATCCTTTCTGAATATACATGACCTAAGCTCAATATAAATTATCCATTGTCTCTGAGTGATGTTTATACTACAAACAATTGAAGAATAAAGGAAAAATGCACAAACAGAAACTTAACAAAATGTGAACTTGAAATATTATTGACCAAACTGGAGACTTACACAAACGTTCTAGTGCATGCAGTAAAGATTTGTTTTGAAAATCCCAAGACTAGAGACAGTGCTACCATCTTTATGTCTGCTGGCAGTGATTATGTCACAATTTCCAAGGAAAGGGTCCCGTGATCAAAACTGGTCAATCAAGCCACAACAAAAATGGCTGCTATAATGAAATATGGCCTCACAATAATGGAGGCAGCATGATGAGTTTGTCACAAAAAGACCCAATCATAAACTTAAAATAACTCAGGAAACCAATGGAAACATAAAAATGAGATTCACAGGTACATACATCACCATTTAAATGAAAACTTCTGCTATGTTAACTTTAGTGATACCTTTAAGAATATTGGATCTCCATTCAGCCTTCTCCCTCCAGGACAAAGGTCAAGCTGTTTTGTCACAGCTGCTACTGTTTGTCTATTTCTAGCTTGGTGACCAGAAATAGCATTACAGCATAACTTCCCTTGATTTATATTCAGTAGTTTTTAACACTGTGTTTGCTTTTTTTATTGCTTCTGCACATTACCAAGAGAATGACAACAAAAACCTCAAAAGGCTTTTAAAAGGCTGTTTCCTTTAGGTCAGTCACCCACATTCTATTTATTGTCATGACAGTTGTATGGTCATTAGAAATATGATTTAAGTAAGGTACTATGAATTGCATTATTAAAATCATTATTTTTCTTCTGTTTTTTGTAAGGTACTGTGAAATGCATTATTAAAATCATTATTTTTCTTCTATTTTTTGATTATATCTTTGATGTCATTTCAACACCACTGATGTTGCAAAATTTTTGTGGCTGTTTTTCAGGGCTGTAGTCCTATTGTTTATGGCAGTGACACCCTTTCTGGTCAAATTTGGCGTGGTGTGTGACATCAATAAGCCTCCATTATAAAAGATGGCGGTGTTCAGTATTTGGTATCCAACGTTACTGTGTGAAAACCCGTTGCCTCATTATTTTTGACTATGGGTTTTGATTAGTGTTTTTGTTTTGGCACTTAGTATATTTTCCCATCCTGGTCATAGAATCTTGCAAGTTATTTGACTACCCGTTTGTATTGCCTTCTTATTATATTTATAATTAATATCATCTTTATCTGCATGTAGCACTCTGCACTTTTCTACATTAGGCTTTATACTCCTAGTGTCCACTCAGTTTTGAAAGTTATCTGTGTTTGTTTGAATTATTTTTGCTGCCTCCTCAGTATCTTCGATCCCTACAATTTTAATGTCATCTGCATATTTCACAGGTTTATTAACTGCATTGGGATCAATATCATTAGTATAAATTAAAAAGTATCGGTTGATGGACAGACTGATGATGTCTTCTAGTTTCAAAACTAATCTTTAGTGACAAACTGCATTTTCAAACTCCCAGTTTCATGATGTTTCGGTACAAAATATTTACCTTTACCTTCTGCTGAAGGCCTAATATAAAGAATTCCACCTTTCAACAAGACACCAATCTGAAGCATATTACTATGGCTGTTACAAACAAAAGAGTAATAAGAGGCCAGCCTTAGGTTTAATACACAGAGAAAAAGGATCATTAAAGTTCAAAGCCAGAATTCAAAGGTTGCACACAAATATCAAAGCCAACATGTAGTCCCTAGTCTAATAATTCCACTGCCTATATAACCTAATAGAACCACTGAGTTAAGGTAAAGCAAGGATGCAGACTGCTGCACATTACCATTTGAAATAGTCATGGCCTGATGATATTGCAACACTGGAAATCATCATAACACCTTATTACATTCTTTATAGAATTTTGTTTCAAACATACATTACCCTATAGAATTGGAAAAGGCATAATGACTGACAATTGATCCCTCAGAAGAGAAATGCAGTCTTTGCTGATGGATCGCACAGAGTGTCACCTCCGCTCCCGGCACCTATACTCCTTGAATTGGTTACTTAGAACCCTTGGCTTTTACAAGCAGTGATTTCTACCACTCATTGAAACAGCCAGCCTCTGCTCAAGCTGCTTACCTACAGTCGGGGAGTACATTGCTAAGATATTGATAAGAGACAAGACAGGGAAGGCAGGCATTTGCCTGGTGCCACAAACCAAGAGGGAGCCCTCCAGGGGCATCCATTTGCATTGGTACTCCTTGCAATGACAAATTTAAGGGAACTCCCTTTGAAGCAAAGCATTGTATTGACACACTTCAGCGACACAGTTGGAAACCCTCCTAAAGATGTTCCAATCCCCGTTGCAAGAGTGTCAGTGTTTTTGATAGATATTACTTTTTTAGTAACATTAAATGTAATCAAAGCCAGTTTCATACATCATGAACAGCATTTATATGTTTTGAAGCAAAAATTGGATTGACTGTATGGCTCAAAATAAAATCAAAAGCAACCAATAACAAGTTCGAGATACGAAAGATCAAAAAAATAAAAGCACTTATGATAGACATTATTGAAAAATCCAAAATACAGAGCCGAATATAACAAATGTTTACTGTAGTACCCCACCGGTAGGTTTACTGTCTTAAATAGCACTGGGGGAAGTCCTCAAGAGGTCCTTCCATCTTATGTTAATATACAAACTATTTATGTATATTGTATTTTTTATTATTGATTGTTGTGATTTTTGAATTGTTATTTTTGACTTTTTATGTATTCACTGTTATGTTCATAATTATGTACTCTCTTTTAAATCTGCCTCCATCCCATGTGCTTTGTGGGTTTCTCCCTAAGACACTGGTCTCAAACTCCAGTCCTGGAGGGCTGCAGGTTTTCATTCTAACCCTTTTCTTAATTGGTAACCAGTTTTTGCTGCTAATTAACTCCTTTTCCTTTCATTTTAATTGACTTGTTTTTTAAGATTTGTTCCTCTGAATTGCTTCATTTCTTTCCTTAAATGGCACCCAAACAGAAATGAAATGTGAAATGAAGAACACCAACTAAGTCAGGGCCTCAAACTCCAACCAATTTGACTCCTACCAGTTGCTTAATTAGGAGCCGATTCTTATTGTTAATTAAATCCGTTCTTTAAAGATCTTTAAAGATATTGTATGATGGACACAGTTTACTGGTCATGGTTTGTCACATTTTGTATCTCGTTATTGTTTGGCTGCTAATTAAGGAAAAAGAAACCATTAAGGAGCCTGAGTCTTCAAGAGCAAGTCAATTAAAATTAATTCAAAAGAAGTTAGCAGTAAAAACAGGTCACTAATTAAGAAAAGGGTTAGAATGAAAACTTGTAGCCACTGCGGCCCTCCAGGACCAGGTTTGAGACCACTACCCTAAGAGATAGGTCTAGCCTGATGTTATTATTGCTGAGACCTCTTCCCTGGCTATATACTGTATTGAGAGAAAGGCCTTAGCAGCATTGCATTGAAGTTATCTAAGAATATTAGTGAGTATTGCCAGTTTTTATCATTTTCCTTAATTAATAGATAATATTGTAATGTCCCGGCCAAGTTGAAGGCCCTTGGGAGTGACTGTTGGGTCCGATTGAGAGAGGGCAGAGTGCAGCGAGGAGGACTGACAGTGGGGGTATGATTGATGCTGAAAGGGCTGCGGTGCCCAGGATGGAGGCAGAGTTTATGGTTTGGGTTGGTCATGAGAGAGGGTTCGAGAAAGAAGGTGTTGTTGCATTTTCAATGTCTGCCTTTTTTTTTCTGGTTTGATTAATGGGATCTCTCAGAGCCAGAACAATGACAGATTTAATTGTAAATAGTTCAAATTCAGAGACGTTCATTTTTGCAGTAGTTTTTTTTTTACTGTTCCTGTAAACTATTCTGTGATCCCTACTTTGTCCTTCTGTGTTTCTTCCTTTTCGAACCTGACGTTGAGATCGCTTCAATATCAACAATATGAAAGAAAAAAATAAAAGGCATCTGACTATTCCATAACAAGTGCACCAGCAACCACTTCACAGTTTTACTAAGACTGAACTCTTGAGAAAAGAAGAGTGGGAGCACAGTGTGGTTAGATAATAGTGGCCTAGCTAAACAGACTTTCTGCTTTAAGTAAAATAAAAATTACTTCCATTGATGCAGCTATGCAGCATTCAAATGTTCTGATATGAATAAATATTTTGCTAAGAACGATTGTTTATTTTTCAATTACACACTGTCCAACTTTGCAAATTAATTTTTTAATTGGTTCTGTGGTTCAGTCGTTTAAACTCCTGGACACTACTTTCACTAATACATTAAAATGGAACATGCACATCACTTCCATCATCTAGAAAATCAGGCAGAGATTTTTTTTCCTTCGTCAGCTTAAGAAGCTTGGCATATCAAGGCGTATATTGTTCAATTTTTACTCAGCCATCATTGAGAGTTTTGTGACCTCCTTCATCACTGTTTGTTTTCCTTCTGTCTCCTCTCTTTCTAAGAGTTGGTTGCAGCGGGTGATTTGTTCATCTGAGAAAATCATTGGCTGTTGTCTCCCAACAATAAAAGATATGTTCATCGCCAGAGCGAAAGAAGGAGAAGGAAAGGTGGCAGGAGTCTCCACCCACCCTAGCAGCCATTTATCTGTTCATTAAATTACCATCACAGAAGGGGTACAGGTGCGATCCGAACTACGCGCCCATCTCCGCAGCTTCTTTCCTCAAAGTATTCAGATCTTAAATAAACTTGCATATGGTTACTCCTGTTTTTTGTAACATGTAACTGGTAACTGCACTGTTTATCTATTCGTAAATACGTCGTACTTGCTCAGTTTTTACTATTTGATATCTTTTTTATTTTGTATAGTTTGTCTAATTATTTCAGGGTAATATTAAAGTTTATAAATGTCTTTGTTCAATAAACTGTTGTATTAGTATAGTGGTCTGCACAGTGTCAGGTAAATGGTGGGCTGAAATTGCGTTGTCTTGAGTTGGTAATGTCTTGTATTCCATGCTTTGCACATAACCAAAGTCAATTCGGATATGTTTCACATGGTAGCAGTAAACTGATTCTGATTCTGATTTGATTACAAGATACTATTAAAGTTAAAAAAAGTATAATGCAATTTGTCTTGATTTTATTATTCATGTCATATAAAGTTAAAATGGAATAGATTGCAGATTATTTTATGCCTCCTGTACATATTATTTCTTTATGCATCAATCATACAAACTGTATTTTGTAAACAGGATAAACAATGCTAAACAGAGACAAATATTTGAAAAGTCTAATGTAGCAATACTATTATTCCATATACTAACAAAAATAAATAGTTATATTGTGTTTCTTATTATTTCACATTACCTCAGTTTTTTCCCCATCAATCCATGGAAGTAAATAAAAAGCAAACCTCAAGCATTTCATTTGCTCATAATGCTGTTCTTGTAAAGGTTTTCATTTAATTAAACCATCTTGAAGAACTGGGTGAACTCAAAGCCCTTTGATTACTGAAGAAAAATTGCTGATGCCAATAGTCAAGAAGATTTTTTTCTTCGGGTGGTGAGTGTATGAATACGTTTATAAAAATACAAGATTGATTACATCTTGGGTGCAATGATTGTTCTCATGGCACAGTTAGAACTGCTATTTTTCTTTTTTTCTGACAAAACACATGACACAGGGAGGATTAATGTAAAATTGGTTTCTGCCCCAAGTTTTGTTCATGTCAATACTATTTCTGCATATGGCAACAAATGACAGTGAACTATAGGTTCATCTGATCTGGAGTAGTATTTGGACCTATTTACTTTCTGCACCCTTTTTTGTGTTGTAGATTTAATTTTAAATGAATACATTTGCCATTTTTGCCCATCAATTTGCACCTAACACATAGTGACTAAGTGAGAACATTTTTTTCAGGAAAGGTTATCAAATGCATTAAAAATTAAACATATTTACATTTCTGTATCTCCACACCACCACTGCGGGGTGTGCCATATTACCATTGATATGTGACTTTATTGTGCTCAAGACCAGACTTACCAGGAGGTGGGACTCGTAAGGCTCTTGGCTTGAGACCCCAGGGTCAAGTTCACATCACCAGAACTTATTCCTAAGCATAAGTCATATAACATTCATGTGCTTAACAAATACATTGCAAATGTTATCTATATATATATATAAAAGGTAAAGCCCTCACTGACTCATCACCCACTTTCCATATAGGTGGGAAGCTGAAATTTCGCATGCTCATTCCTTGCAGTGTACTTACAAAAGTTAGGTATGTTTCATGTCCTATTGCAACACCCAAGGGAGGGAAACGGGTGCACCCCCTAAACTGTATATATAGATAGGAGAAACCCCTCCTCACTGTTTCTGCGACTTCCAATATATGTAGGAAGCCCAAATTTCCCATGCTCATCCTTTACACTGCACTTACAAATGTTAAGTGTGTTTCATTTTGCGCCGTGCCCCATAACAAACTTTCACAAATAACGTCTTCTTTTTGGCGGTTCTCACCATTATGCCGTAAGGAACTTTCAGAACTGACCTCTCCTTTTGGCGGTTTCATTCCTTATTTTAACAGAAGATTTATTTCACGGCAGAGATGCACAAGGGCCGCCCCCGGTCCCCCTTCCTTTTTCTGCATTGCCACTGTCCACGCACCTACCATGTGGTTGGCTCCCTGCCTATATACATTAATGACATCCGGCGCTCATGTGCCTCCTAACTTGCTTCCTTACTTTCCTCAGCTGTTCGTCATGCTCATTGCTCCCTTCTTCTTTACTCCACCGCTTCAAGCCTGTTATTGTTTACCTTCCTTCACGTCTTCCTGCTGGTAACTCCTGCCTTTTCATTTACTTCACTGCTTCAAGCCTGTTATTGTTGACCTTGCTTCACGTCTTCCTGCTGGTGACTCCTGCCTTTTCGTTTACTCCACTGCTTTAAGGCTGACATTTTTGGGTTTCCTTACTTCCTCACGTCTCCCTTTTCATGACTGTTCCCTTTTCTTTTACTCCACCGCTTTAAGGATGTCATTGTTAGGCTTCCTTACTTGCTCACGTACGTCTTCCTGGTGCTGACTTCTGCTTTTCATTCCCTGCTCTACCGCTTCTCGCCTTCCTTCGTACTTTCTTTCTCAACAGGTGCAAGTTTACCCCGAATAACGTGTCTATTCCGGTGATCACTGTCGATCACAATTTCATCGACCCGTACCCAGTGGAGATTCTGCCTGCCTCTTCCATTCTCTCTCTTACTTATTGCATGGCCATATCAGTCTCAGCCTTGATATCCGCAGAGACATTGTGTCTTATGTACTGAATTACTGGGACAGGTTCAAGGTGTGGACTGATGACAGTACAGGAGACAATTATACTACACGGGACCACTAGAGCAGTGAAATGCTTAAGCTCTCAACCTATGGTTCTGCATATGAACTGATAGCTGCCGAGGAATTGTTTCATTGTCACTTTCAAGTGTATAGAAATGGGGAAATATTTTACACCTTTGGACAACCAAGAATGCCTGTTAAACATCTTAGATTCATGGGATTTGGATAGTGGAGACTTCGATGTTTATGAATGTTTCAGCTCTTGACAACGTGGACACAAAGTTATGAATGAAACCTGTTGTATCTTTACAACGGTTGACAAACACGGAATGTAACTTGAACACAACACGTCCTCCAAATACGAACCTGATTGAAAGAAATAATGATAATCGAATCCTTGATGACAGCAACCCTCATAACAGTGGCAAAAAAATCACATTGACAATCATGTTACGTTATTTTTAAAATATTTCCTTTTCTTTTTCATTACTTTTTTAACACACTACTTCTCCGCTGCAAAGCGTGGGTATTTTGCTAGTAGATCATAAAAATAAAGTAAATTCCCATAGCTTTCCATTAAGTTTCTTGTTTTAATTTCTAGCGCTATTAATAAAATGTTGTTGAGTTTACTCATTCAATACAGTTATCTGTTTGCCAGCTTGCAATTTAAAGCCCATTTTGATATAATAAACAAAATCTAATGAATAATTATTATGTCTGGTCCCTAGCTCCATAACCAGTTTACACATTCTGGCAACATCAGCACATACCATTTGTTTTCTTTTGAATTTTGCACTGAGAAGGCATTGTGAATTTCCCCTTGGGATTAATAAAGTATCTATCTATCTATCTATCTATCTATCTATCTATCTATCTATCTATCTATCTATCTATCTATCTATCTATCTATTGTGAGAAAACCCAAAATTGGGCTTATGAGTTACAATAAACTCCACAATTAGTAGAGGAGGACAGTTAATGACATAGTCATTTTCATAATCATTATTCAAGTTACCTTTTTATGTCTTCAGTTTACAATGACTACAGTAGATAGTCATGGAAAGAACATGTCAGCATTTATTATGTTTTTATCAAATAGAAAGAAATTACCATGTTTTAAAAATAGGGCTTTGCTAGATTTAATTCTGAGCCACCATGGTGCAATGATTAACACTGTTACTTTACATCTTTACATCACAAGACATTTGTGATCAGTTCCTGGGCTATCAATGTCTGTGTGGAGTCTACATGTTCTTTTCTTTCTGCGTAAAAGACAGGCTAAATCAGGGGTTCTCAACAAGCTCCTGGATGGTCTGGACATGCAATCACAAATCGTTTACATTGGTTATTTTTCCATACATTTATGGCAAGCAGATGTTTAACACCATATTATATGTAAAAGCTTATAATCATCTTATAATCTTATAATTGTGAATTTCCCCTTGGGATTAATAAAGTATCTATCTATCTATCTATCTATCTATCTATCTATCTATCTATCTATCTATCTATCTATCTATCTATCTATCTATCTATCTATCTATCTATCTATCTATCTATCAGAGAAGTGTATTAGATAATTTTACAATGTATACAGTATACTGTATATGCTTCACATTGCAACAAAAATGTCAAAGGACATAGGTGCAGACAATTTCAAATTGAGCGTGATCGCAGGTTTTAACTCAGAGTGTGCAGCAGTTGCAGAACTGTTTTCAAGTTGCCATCCCATCCCATCATCTGCTCCTCTTTGGTTGTTTCCTCAAATGTGCTTCTTTTTGGGTTTAATGCACAGTGAAAAAAAATTGATGGCACAAGCAGTGTTGTGTTTTGTACTTTCTTCGACATCCTCCATCCATGTCTACAGATGAGTTTTTATAGTCTTCCACTTTTACAATATTGAATGCAAAAAGGATAAAGTCTATCTTTATATCAGTACAGTACCCATTTATTAACTCGTTCAGTGTTTATTCATTTATAGCCATCCCTCTCGGCTTCGCCTGCGTAGTAGTGAATTAGGACAGTAAGGAGGGCCCTGCCTGGCTTCCCCCTCCTCTCGGCCCACAGTCTCTGTCTCAGATTAGCTCAAATATATTGCTCCTGCAAGCGAACTATGATTGTTAGCGCGATAAGAGAAGTCACAAAATCAACCGGAATGTTCAAGAAAATCCTAGAAAAAAACCCAATCTAAATCCATTAAGTAGTTCTCTCATGAAAAGTTGGCATACAGACAGACAGATGTTGGATTTTATATAGAGAGAGAAATGAAATGAGTATTTGGCAAATTAAGTTTCATTTTTGGGCCACCTCACAGACAGTAATCTGTAAACTGTAATATTAAATATTCACTTTCAATGTTAAATGGTTATATCTTTTGTGTTTAATTTACATATTTTTATCTCAATATTATGACCGGTTATGCTTTTTATACCCTCTTTAATGGTTAGTTTCATCATGTCAAAATGGTTCATAGTGTTAGTTCAGCACATCTTGCTATACAATCACATCAAAGTGAGAGCTGGCCCTGGCATTTGACCAGGCAGCACCAGAACCCATTATATACTGTCAATACAGCATTAAACAGAAACCTTTTAAAAGTATTATTTTGCAAATCCTTAATGAACTTCTGATTGCTGGAGTTTCTATTAATTAAATTGTATCTGTAGATACTATGCATAAATTGTCATAGGAAATAATGCACTTTAATTTCCATGTATTACTTTATTTCTAGGATGAACTGCTAGGAGTGCTGCCTCACAGATTTAGAGATCTGGGTTTCAGTCCTAATCTAGTCACAATCTGCATATGTTAGGGTGGGTTTTCTCTTTGTATGCCAATCTTCTCTCCCATACCAGAGATGTGCACTAATTTGTCCTGTCCAGGATGCTCTGTGCCTGATACTGCCAGGATTCTGTCCGGCTCCTCAGGACCCACCGAATGAAAAATAACATCAGAAAATGAATGGATGTTCATTCTTACAAAGATAATTATTTGCATTATACTGTATTTAAAAACTCAAAGAGCCCTCTGTACTGCACGTTACAGATTTATATGTTTGGCCTGTGTTATTAATCTCCTAATAAACGGTGATAACATAAAGCAATAGGCTCATGCAGGCTAGCACACAGCCTTGGCTTTAACTGTTGGCATTTCTCACCATTTTGTACTCTAGAGAGGCAGCAGAGGGCTAGCAAGAAAGACAGGGGTTCAGCTTATGGAACTCAAGGGACCAATGGCAAAGAATGAAAGAAATTGTAGAGCTCGAGACTGTCTGAAGAAAAAAAAAAGAGAGAAAGAAAAGCGGTTGAGGATAAAAAAAAAATAGAAATAAACTTTTCTTGCAAATGTCTTATCCCAAAGGAAAACTGCAAACAAAAAATTCTCTCCAATGTAGGGAACAAAATGCAATTTTATATGTTGAGAGACAAGTCTGGTGGAAGGGGGGTGGGGGGCAGAGAATATCAGATGAAGGAAGTATTAAAAAGAGATTGGATTTCTCACAAGAGACCCCCAGAAAAAAAGAAATAAATATGGAGTCTTTGCTAATATGGAGTTTGCCAGCTTAGCAATATGTGACACACAGTTTGCTGCCACAAAGGAGCACTCCTAAGCAATATTACATTCTGCTTAAAATGTGCCTTTATGCATATTGTATTACATAATTTACTGATAAGGTGGCAAAAAAGAAGTCTTGATTAAGGAAAAGAATAGATTTATACAGTATTTAAAGAAACTAGTTACAAGTAGAAGCAGACAGATATACTGTACATTTGTCTTCCTATCTGTTAAGTGGAGACAAACAGACACGTTCTTTGTCTTATCATGATTTCTTTCCTTTAACAGTGTGAAATACTTAGAATTTATAGACATTACAACTGCCTGGAGGTGCTTAATGCAGGTTAAATGAGACATATGCAATGTTTATGGTCTGCTTATATTTGAAAAAGGGTACTGAAATTCATTCATTGCAAAGAAGGCCAGTTAATTTGATATGTCTTTTTGTCACATCACCAACGTCTTAAAAATACATGTCTTTTATTGCAGGGTATCAGTATCCGCATTGCAATCTAAACCCCTTTCTGTCATCTGCTTGAACCTTGAAAGTCTGTCTTAACCACTCCATTTCATATGATAAAGTGTTTTGTCATGCTATCATTACCTCTCATTTGGATTATGAATATTCTCATTTCAATGGCCTCCGGTCATAAAGTTTTGAAACACAACAGCTAACAAGTTTCCTTAAAAATTCACTTCTTCTCTATACCTGTTTTTAAAATGTGATTTCTGCTTGTTTAGTTTTCACATTTTCCACGTGACTTTTTCATGTATTATCAATTCTGTATTTGAAGATTATTTAATGTAAAGTTAAGACTGGGTAATATGGATTTATATTGATATTGCAATTATTTTGATCAAAACTATGATATTCGATATATCTTGATATGCTCTCAAAACAGCTTAACGATTGAAGATCAGTACCATATGGGCATGTATATCCACGTTTTTTATACAGAATCCAAAACCTGGTAAATATTATCAGAATAATACTATGAAGTGTTAGTGAAGAGAACTGTTTTTTCTCAAGATGCAATAATTTTATGAATGGCTGTGCCTAAAAGAAATATTTCAAATAGCATATTTTTCCAACCATTTATATTTTATGACTATTCTTTCCATTGTATGTATTATGTTCAACACCTTGCCTGCCTTGCCTGCATCTGTGACTGCCAGTCAGTAAGCATTGTTCTCTTTCTCTCTCTCGCTGTTTAACTGCTTAATATAAGGAAGGACAAAGCTCTTGATTCACTACCAGTATTATCGTATTATTTCCCTCTACTTACCTTTGACCTGTTTTTCAAGGGTAAGTGTTCTCCTCAAGTTCATTATCGGGTTGATCTACTGTTGCACTTTAAGATGAACACACTGTGACATATGGCCGGCAGTTTATCCCGGCCAATACCCCCACATCGCTAGATGGAGCTCTCCCTGCAACATGGGGGGGGGGGGCCCCGAATTCCAGCAGGGCATCATGGACGTTGGAGTTTTCCTTCACAGCCCTTCTGGATGCAGTGAGAGCCATCAGTGGACACTGCAGGGAGTAACAAGGATTTCTATTTTCCTTATAGCCCGAAAGTACTCCCTAGACATGGGGATGGAAGAAACAAAGTACTTCCAGGCTGAAGAAAAGGAGTTTTCATCTGACCCGGAAGTGCTAGGAAATCACATGGACTGAGGGACAGAAGCACTTCCGGGTCAGGGACTATAAAAGGACTATGGGAGATCCCAGTAGTGAGCTGGAGTTGGGAGGAAGTGCAACAGAGCTGCTGGGTGGAATGGAGGATTGTTTATTGATTAGTGTGGTTGTTATAATTGAGTATTGTGGCGTGTAGGTGCTTTGTGCACATTGTTATTATAATAAATAATAATATTGGACTTTTACCTGGTGTCAGAACATGTTGTCTGAGGGTTCAAGGGGATGACAGCGCCCCCTATCTGTCACAACACACACATACATAGATATATGCATACACACAGACCCTAACCACAACAGTGCCCCATGAATGACACACACACACACTGATTAACCTTTAGCACTTTAAACCACACAAGTGCTTTAGGAATAACACAGCCTGTCACTCAGCACTTCAAGAGACTTACTTATTATCGGCACGAACAACATAAGATGTTTTAATGATATCTAAGACCTAAATATTACTCTTGGTCTACAAGAATGCATGTAAACATACAAAGGCTCAGCACTCTTGACTATAGGCCGTTTATCAGCCAAGAATACCTTCTTCACGTACTGTTCCTACTATTGAGTGGAGCTCTCACTCTCAGCCAAAATAAACCTCACAGCACAGAGGTAATGGCAAATATCTGGCTGCACTAGGTGCTCAAAGAAATCTGCCTTATTACTTCAATCACTCAAGACATGAAGACAAAGCATAAAAAGCATAAAGCAGCATGGTATTTATTACAAGAATAATAATACCAGTGGAACAAAGAATAATAGAAAATAGGTACTGATAGGAAAGTCTGGATATATATAGTCTTTACAAAAAGCTTACAAAAAAGTTACAGATGTCAAGGATGAATGTCCCAGGGCGGCGTTTGATTAGGCAATCGATGTTCATGATGCTTTTCTGATGACCAGTGATGTCTTTGTCCATTGCTGCTGTTTCTCTTCTTCTTTTTCTCTTCTTCTCAGATGATGCATATTTATTCTGAAATTGTACCGGGGTTTTGCAAGATGTGATTGATAGATATTCTGATTGTCTGGCTGTCAATATGAAGAATTAATTCACTGTCTGTTTTCCCAAACAATAAAACCTTTAATGTTCTCTGAGGTGTCGGTAGATCTTCCTTTCTCAGGCTGTAAAATAATTAGGCATTGGCTCAGTCTTCCTTTCCCAGGTTATAAAGTAATTGAGCCACCAGCATGTTTTCTTTTCAATGTTGAAACAGCTGTTTTAAAAGTGATTTGTAAGGGAAGAAAACCTGCTTTGATTTGTCTTAAATGTAGTTCATCTGTTGTCTTGTCTCAAACAAAATATAATGGAAAATTAAACCAAAATGTACAGATTTTATACACCATAACACTACCGCACATATCACACATGTATGTGTGTGTTTATTGTACTTTTATTTTTTTAACAATTCACATCATTTGTAATAGTTTTAAATTATGTACTTGCATATTTGTGCAGTTTCTTATCTGTGAAAGTCTAGTATGATGCAGGTAGGCATTTATTTTATAACAATTACCAGCATTGTAAGTACTGTATCAGAGTTCAGGCAACCCATATTTTGCATTAAGTGTCCTATAAAAGCTTTTTGGATCCTTCATTCTCTCAGCTATGCGCCAACATTACATTACTGGCACCAGCATGATGGAGTGCTTGAATTTCGGAGTGGGCCAGTGTTATTTTGGTGGACATGGAGCCGTTAGGTTTCAACAACCCAAAAAATTACTTTCCCTTTCAATCCCAATGAACAGTGAAGTAACATCTACCTATTTAAATATGGCATTAGAAAATCATGTAGATTTTTATTTCATCAATTGAAAATATATCATTTTACTAGCAGAATATTATGGTTGTATATTTGCCTTCCTCCCATAATTTTTTGCTGATTCAAAGATCACCAGGATAACATATTTATACAGTAAATGTTAATGCAAAATGAATGTGCTATGTGTTGAGTATCCATTATTGACATTGTGATAGAAGTGTGACTCCTGGAACGAGGTGGTTTGATAGTTCTCAGAGAATCATTGAATAGAGCACTAGGGCTACAGTAGCAAATGGAAGGCTTTGATATCCCAGGATACTCTGTGGTGCTGCATCTAAAGTCAAGTCAAGTTGGGGAGCATGCACTGGTACAGTGTGTTGCCGCACCCACTACACGACAAAACAACCCCCCAGGCAGACACGCAGTCCAGTCCCACCCTCCGGAAATGACCCTCTATCTGCCACAGCCAGGTGTTACGTGGGTGACCTCTTGGCCTGGTCCAGTCACTCGGGTCCCCAGCAATGAGGATCTTACAAGCCGGGTTCACCCTCGGGGAAATGCACAATGCATCTAAAAAGAGACTTTAATTATAATTTCTTTGATATTTAGCTTTAAAAGTTTGTATTTAATTTTGTTTTGTAACTTGTGGTAATCAGTGTTCTATTAAAGTTGTCAGGTTGGGGTAGTTGAGTTTGCCTACCACCACTATCTGATGCTGTCTGGTGTATGTGTTAAGGTATCAGGACGAGGGGTGGAAAGGTTTAACTTGAATATTTGAATATTTGTAGTGATTGTCTGCATTACCTGTATGAACAACACTACCACTATAAAGAAAAGGTGTGGAAGTGTTTTTTTCTTGATAACCAAGTGTATCTATTTATCACAATACGTGAACCTAAGCTACCAAGTAGTGTGGTAGTCAGTAAGACTTTAGGGACTTTCAAAACTCGACTTGATGTTTTTTTGGAAGAAACAAGTGGATAGGACTGGCGAGCTTTGCTGGGCTGAATGGCCTGTTCTCATCTGGAGTGTTCTAATGTTCTAACCTTTGCCTGTTTTCTAGACATTAAGAAATCTGTATTTGCACTCTCAAATAGACAATAAAACAGAACAGTTAAACTACACCAAATGATGAGTAAAATAAAACATTTTCAGAGTTCTTTTGACTGCTCCGGTTTAGCTAGTTTTGATTAACCCATTCTTGAAACAGAAATACAAAACAAATCTAACAATTAATAGAACCTATATTAAAATAATATGCATTTATCTACAAGGCACATTGTAGTCATGAACCATGAAGAAATGCCATATTACAAAGGCTGGCACATATTGTGCTTAAAGCTTTTTTTTTTTTTTTTACCATGTTTAAAATTAATCCTCTTGTGGTAGACCATCTGGACCCACTGCAGTTTACCTATCGGACAAAGATTGGAGGATGCAATTATCTATCTGTTCCACAAGGCTTAATCTATCCTGGACAAAGCTGGTAGCACTATGATGATTATGGATTTTGATTTCTCCACTGCCTTCAATACCATCCAGCCCTCTCTGTTAAGGGGTAAACTCGGAGATATGCAGGCAGATGAGCCTATGGTGACCTGGATGATAGACTATCTGTCAGGCACACCACAGTTTGTGAGACTCAAGGATTGTTTCTCTGATATGGAAGTGAGCACCACAAGGTACAGTCCTGACTCCTTTTCTCTTCTCTCTGCACACCTCAGACTATAAACATAACACCAGGTCATGTCACCTGCAGAAACTCTTAGATGATTCTGCACTTATGAAGTGTATTGATAAAGGGAATGAGACAGAGTATAGCAGGCAGCATCTTAACATCAGCAAAACTAAGGAACTGATTATAGACTTTTGCAACACCAAAGAGCCTCTATGCCCGGTCACTATTCAAGGAGTAGATGTAGAGGTGGTACTTGGGGTTCACATTAATGACAGGTTGGAATGGTTTCAGAACAAAGAGGAACTATATAAAAAAATGACATAGCAACCTTTTTCCTTGTTCCTTTAATGTGGGAAGTGACATTTTGCAGATATTCTATAGCTCTGTGATGGCCAGTGCAAATTCGTACACCGTGGGTTGCTGGCCGGTAACATCTCTTCAAGAGAGGCCCACCGAATCAACAGACTTAAAGGGCAACCTTAGTAATAGGATGCACTCTGGAGGTCGTAGCAAAGGAGAGAATTAAAGCAAAACTGAGTGACACACTAACACTGAGTAGTTTCAGCCAACAAATCATTCAGCAGAAGTGTTTCAAGAAATGCCACTGGAGCTCCTTTATACCAATAACAATAGGTCTACATAATGCCTCTCTGTGACTATGACAGCCAAGTCATAACTTCTTTTTCTTTTTAATTTTGTTGCTTTATAGTAACTCCAGTGTGTGTTCAGACCAAAGCGTGTGTGTGTATATTTATTTATATACCTACCTACCCATCTACTTATCTATGTATTTATTTATTTAAAAAGCTTCTGCAGAAGGCCAAATTTCTCACTGGGGACAAATAAAGTTCTACCTATTTATCAAAAGCTGTAAATGTATGCTTGCTATAAAGGTAACATGTAACTAAATTTAAACAGGATAAATATTGTATAGACATTAGTTAAATATTTTTGTTTTTTTTAATTTTATATATACTTACATTTGATCATTGACATAGACACACACCTTTGGAAATGTTACAGCTTTGCAAAACAGAAAACTATTGTTTCTTAAAGTGGTATGACATCAAGTACGGTAAGTGCACAAGGACAAAACAGAACACTAAACGCAATGAGATAAAACAATGTTAAAACTTTAAATCATTAAGCACAGACATAAGGAATCTTAATTCAAATGCAAAACAAAAATACGAACTTAGAACTGATAAAAAAGACTGAATAATTCACACACATACCAAAAAAAATTACCAAGGATGCTGTTTTTTATTCCTGCTTTTAACATTTCAATAGTGGAAATACTGTTTAATGGGCTGACGAGGGCTTACACCCTATGCAGACTTGTTACTTCTGGTGGGATGTGAATTAATGCTTATTGTACCTATCTGAACATTCACAAAGTATGAGTATTTTTAGGTGCAAATTAAGTAAGCAAAAGATATTTTACAAAATGGTTAGATACTGCTGGCAAGCCGAATTAACATTTAGAGATATCTCAAAATGAATTTCAGATATCTTAAAATGTAATTTACTTTTTAAGATATCTGAAACCCAGTTTAAGATATCTTAAAATAATTTCCTTTACATTTTAAGATATCTGCAATACATTTTGAGATATCTCAAATGGATTTCAAGACATCTCAAATACATTTTCAAATATCTCAAAATAACCATGTCTGCACTTCAAGATATAGTCAAATGAATTTTCAGATATCTTAAATTGACCTGTCATGCATTTTAAGGTACCTTAAATGCATTTCAAGATATCTCAAAATCATTTCCTGTAAAAATGCCTATTCTTTCAATGGGACATCTTAAAATGTATTTGAGATATCTTTAAATGAGCAGGAAGTGATTTTGAGATATCTGGAAATGGACAGGAAGCTGTTCTGAGATATCTGGAAATATATTTCACATATCATAAATTGTATTGTAGATATGCATTTGAGATATCTTGAAATAATTAAGTGTCTTTTTAAAGATATCTTAAAATGTATTTTAGATAATCTTGAAATACAACTTGAGATATCTAGAAATATATTGTAAGATATCTGAAATGGAGCAGAGACCCATTTTAAGATATCATTAAATGAATTTTACATATCTAAAAATGTATTTTAGATATCTCAAACAACAGTAAATTTTAAGTTATCTTAAATGCTTTTTAAGATATCTTAATTATATTTCGAGATATCCTAAAATAACTTCCCACTCATTTTAAGATATCTCAAATTCATTTTGAGATATGTGAAATGCATTTTCAGATATCTCAACATAACTTCCTGTACATTTCAAGATATCTCAAATACATTTTGAGATATCTTAAAATAGACAGGAAGTCCCATTGAAAGAATAGGAATTTTAACAGGAAGGAAGTGATTTTGAGATATCTTGAAATGCACAGGAACCTATTTTGGGGCGGAGTGGTGGCTCTGAGGCTAAGGATCTGTGCTGGTATCCCGAAGGTTGCCGGTTCGAATCCCCGTCAGTGCCAAAAGAGATCCTACTCTGCTGGGCCCTTGAGCAAGGCCCTTAACCTGTAATTGCTCCAGGGGGGCGCTGTACAATGGCTGACCCTGCGCTCTGACCCCAAGGGGTATGCGAAAAAAACTAACAAACACTGTTGTAAGTCGCTCTGGATAAGAGCATCTGCTAAATGATGTAAATGTATTTCGAGATATCTTGAATTGCATTTAAGATATCTTGAAATGCATTTCCGATATCTCAAAATGTACAGCATATCATCTTGAAATCTATTTGAGATATCATGCGATGCTTTTTAGATATCTTAAAATAGATGCATTTTTAGATATCTGTAATTCAGTTTGAGATATCTAAAATGCATTTCCAGATATCTTAAAATTCATTTTGAGATATCTCTAAATGTTAATTCGGCTTGCCATACACTGCAGCAATTATCTCTGTTCCTCTGGTGCTTGCCCACTCTTACTGGGTGTAACAGAACAGCAAACACTTTATTGAACCCGTTTTGCCAAGGGGGTGGGTGGGCACGTTGCAGGCACTGCACATGCCTGAGTGGTCTCTTCACATGCAGTAACATGTTTTATCTGTAGATGTTATAATGTTCCATCATCCGATGGAAACCAAAACATTTGCAAAAAGCAGAGCTACCTGTTTTACACTCTTCCTCTTCCAATTCTTTTTCACATTTTTTTCATTCATCACCACCAGGCCACATGGGCAGAATAAATATGGACACATTTAGAAAGAGTAGTTGACACTTTGAAGATTTTATTTAACATTCAGAAGAAGCAATGGAAAGTGCTGAACATTGCAATATTACCTTTTACAAATTGATTTTTAGATATATTGCCCAGCCTTATGTACAGTAATATCTCAGTTAATGAATCCTCTGATCACAAAATTCCTTTATAAAGAAAGTATCAGTCGGCCTAGAGAATTGTGCTAATCATAGATTGTTGTTGATGTTGTGTCTACTGTAAAACACAAATTTATTATATGTATAGTAAGTGCTTAGTTAATTCAAAAAGTAATAAAAATAATTTGCTCAATATAGTAGGAAAAGATAAAGCCACAAAAATGCTGATTATAAAGAGGGTAGAAGCTGGAGGAAAAAAAATGAAATATAGCATGAAATAGATGGTGCAAAGTGTGGAAAGGATACAACCCTACAAGTATTTTGGGGTTGCTTTTCTACTTATAAAGTTCATTAGTAGGGGTGATTGGCTACAGGGGAGCCTTTTTAAGGACCCTGGTTTGAATCAGCTAACACAATGGTTCTTAAAATGTTTTCTCAATACCCAATTTAGCCTTTTTTTGTGTGTTTGCAACCCACACTCGCCACAGAACATCATCCAGGGGATCCATCCTCTTTGTAGAATTGCTGTCAATCGTCGTTCAGTGGGAGATGTTCCTCAGTGGAGAATCGAAGTCAATCATCATCCCAAGGGACTCTCAGTTTCCCCTTACCTGCAGTGACCCATTACAAGGCAGTACTATTGTTAGTGACGAATCAGCATGGCCCAGTTCAGACATCACACAATTTAAATTGCTTTAAGAAACACTAATCTAACAGAGTTGGGGAAAGTTGCCTCAAACCTCAAGTGACATGTGAGCCAGCAGCAGGAACATCTCTGAGCAGTAAATGAGGCATATAAGAGCAGGTGGAGCCACACTGAAGGAGCCACTGGTTGTGTTGTAGAGCAGCCAAGGAAGGAGACCACAGTCAGCATGAGCTGCTTTGCACATTACAAAACATCTGCCTATGCTAAATTTACTTTTTGATCACAAAGTTTTTTTTATAATGAACTAAAATCCAAGAATGCATCCATTTAATTACGACAAGAACCAACTTTAAAAAGTATTCCAATCCATAATGGTGATCTCATACTGTAAACGTGGTTATCCGTTTTCACAATGATATCTGGAACATTCAATCTAAATGTAGACTGAAGTGGCAAACCTTAGTAACTAAGATATTGACCAAGAGTGAAGTTTGAGAAAACGTGCACTTCAGAAATGATGAGCATGTCTTTAGCCTCGGTTAAACAGTTTGGGTGTCCCCTATCGTGGTTCAGGCAACATAATATGCCAATTATATACAGTAAAACTCTTAACAATGGATTTGATTGGGACGGCTTTCTAAGGGTTTACTGTATGGAGGAGGTTGCACTTTCCTTCACTGTCTTAATGGGTGTTTCGACAGGTATTTTGATTTTGCTTCCATATCCAATGATGTGTGTGTTAGATGAGTGGTAACTCAAAATAGATTTATAGGTTTTTTAGGTTTATGTGTATGTGACTTTGCCCTGGGCGGCACGGTGGCGCAGCTGCCTCGCAGTAAGGAGACCTGGGTTTGCTTCCCGAGTCCTCCCTGCGTGTACTTTCCATGTTCTCCCAGTGTGCTGCGGTTTCCTCCCACAGTCCAAAGACATGCAGGTTAGGTGCATTGGCGATCCTAAATTGTCCCTATTGTGTGCTTGGTATGTGGGTGTGTGTGTGTGCCCTGCAGTGGGCTGGTGCCTGCCTTGGGTTTGCTTCCTGCCTTGTGCCCTATGTTGGCTGGGATTGGCCCCAGCAGACCCCCACGTGACCCAGTACTTAGGATATAGCAGGTTGGATAATAGATGGATGGATCGACTTTGCCCTGTGATGCACTGGCACTTTTTCCAGAACTGGTTCCTGTCCTGGACTTGATGAGATTGGCTGTACCCATCACAACTAGATGAGAGAGTCTTTGATTTTAGAAGGAAATTCTATCCTGGTTAAATCTTAACATAAAGCCACTAGAAACTACCCGTTATGGCTCAATTTTAAGACTACCTATTTGATCCAATTTATTGCTCATTTGTTAAACTGACTTCCACTGCTTATATAAAAATTTTCCATGATTCCTTGCTGTCTTAAGGCTTTTTTAATTAGATGTTACAGTGTTTTAAATACCATAAGGATTGTTTTTCAGCTGCTTTTTCTTTCCTGCTGTTTTTTTTTTTGCTTCAGATATATGCGTAGGATGTGAATCTTTAGCAATCGTCAACATTACATTTAGAAGAGGTGCTAGTTTGCATGTAAACGTCAAGGACATAGGGTTTACAGTCTCATGTAGAAAACTCACTTATTACAACATACAACCAACATGCTCCTAATACATTACAAATACTTAAAAAAATGGCAACTCTCCTTTGTGGTACATTCTGTTGTGATAATTCAATAAATGTAAAGATGCATTCATTTTTCCTTTTAACACTTAGAGCATTTCAAGACCATTTGTCTGAAGAACACAACTGCACCATCTACTGGGCTTGTGGGTAATACTGAATAAATAAGCTGTGACCTTCAAAGGAAAATACTGGATGTTCTGCTCATGTCTGATTATGTGAAGGCTCTGTAGATCAGTCTGTAAAAGTCACAAAAAATAATGGATAAACAGGAAGCATACTTTAAAATTAAATAAAATAATGATAAAAATAATGAATGAACAGAAGCTCTATTTTTTAATTGTGTACAATTTTTAGATTGCAATGTTTAGGGAAAACTACTTAATGTTTTCAGAAGCATGGCTTTTACTGTATGTCAATAAATGCTTTTAATAAGGCTTCAAGTGTAAAGCAGCGCAAGATGAAATGATTTACATATATAAACTGCTCAAAAAATTAAAGGAACACTTTGACAACACATCAGATCTCAATTAGAAAAAAAAATCCTGCTGGATACCTCTACTGATATGGACTGGGTAATGTGTTAGGAATGAAAGGAAGCCACATCGTTTGATGGAAATGAATATGATCAACCTACAGAGGGCTGAATTCAAAGACACCCCGAAAATCAAAGCGAAAAAATGATACAGCAGGTATGAAATTCCATTTTGCTGAAATTTCATTGCAAAATCGTACTCAGTAGATTGGCACCCACATGCTTGTATGCATGCCTGACAACTTCTTGGGGGTGGAACAATGCTCCTAATGAGGTGACGGGTGGTGTCCTGGGGGATCTCCTCCCAGATCTGGACCAGGGCATCACTGAGCTCCTGGACAGTCTGAGGTGCAAACTGGCAGCATATTGGATTTAGGTCAGGTGAGCGTGGGGGCCAGTCAATGGTATCAATTCCTTCATCCTCCAGGAACTGCCTGCATACTCTCACCACATGAGGCTGGGCAGGAGGAACCTAGGACCCACTGCACCAGCATAGGGTCTGACAATGGGCCCAAGGATTTCATCCCAATACCTAATGGCAGTCAAGGTATCATTGTCTAGCCTGTAGAGGTCTGTGCGTCCCTCCATGGATATCCCTCCACAGACCATCACTGAGCCACCGCCAGACCGGTCATGCTGAACGATGTTACAGGCAGCATAACGTTCTCCACAGCTTCTCCAGACTCTTTCATGTCTGTCACATGTGCTCAGTGTGACCCTGCTCTTATCTGTGAAAAGCACAGGGCGCCAGTGGTAGACCTGCCAATTCTGGTATTCTATGGCAAATGCCAATTGAGCTCCATAGTGTTGGGCAGTGAGCACAAGTCCCACTAGAGGACGTCGGGCCCTCAGGCCACCCTCATGAAGTCTGTTTCTGATTGTTTGGTCAGAGACATTCACACCAGTGGCCTTGCCTGCTGGAGGTCATTTTGTAGGGCACTGGCAGTGCTCATCCTGTTCCTCCTTGCCCAAAGGAGCAGATACTGGTCCTGCAGATGGGTTAAGGACCTTCTACGGCCATGTCCAGCTCTCCTAGAGGAACTGCCTGTCTCCTGGAATCTCCTCCATGCCCTTCAGACTGTGCTGGGAGACACAGCAAACCTTCTGGCAATGGCACGTATTGATGTGCCATTCTGGAGAAGATGGACTACCTGTGCCACCTCTGAAGGGTCCAGGTATCACCTCATCCTACCAGTAACGACACTGACTGTAGCCAAACGCAAAACTATAAAAAAAACAGATGAGGAGGGAAAAATGTCAGTGGCCTCCACCTGTTAAACCATTCCTGTTTTGGGGGTTGTCTCATTGCTGCCCTTCTAATGCACCTGTTGATAATTTCATTAACACCAAAGCAGTTGAAATTGATTAACAACCCCTTCTGGTACTGAACTGACCAGATCAATAGCCCAGAAGTTTCATTGACTTGAATCTATAATCTGATTAAAAAGCGTTCCTTTAATTTTTTTCAGCAGTATATTTGCATACTTCTAAATTTAATCAGTTCAGTTTTGAAATTCTTTTATTTCTTATTGCCAGAACACACAGACCTATGGTCCTATAATAAAATGCCAAAAAAGGAACTTAAAGATAAGGAGCTGTTGGTACATCTTTAATTACTTCATTCAGTTCCTCTAGAATCTACTGTACAATGTATTTTATTACTTGTGGCAGCTCATATAGAGGAAGCTGAATGTTTCATTTTAACAACACATTGTTTTCTTTACCTTTTTAAAAAATACAGGTTGACCTTGATAACATTGCTGATCTAACTTTGCTAAGTAGTAGTTTTCAAACAAACTGTGAATGTTTTCATATGGTCTGAAGTTTTGACTATTTGATGATCTTCTCGATTGTCGCTGTGCACTTTCTCGCTCTTGCATTCTATATCGTGGACTTGCATGCCTATGAGCCATCCTGTTTGCCTGCTACTCCTAGTTATTACTTGGTTTAGTCATAAACACACGACCACATGTCACTTTACCGTCCTTTATTTATGTGTAGGAAAGTTTGACAGTCACCAAACACACTTAATTTTGTGTTCTGGGGATTATCAATAGTTGGACTTGCAGGAAATTTCATTACAGTAGACTTTTCTGCCCACCAGGCTTCCATAATATGAATGTTCAGGATTACTTCTTGCTTGTCTTTGTGCTTTAGCATTTTGTCCGCTTATTCTTTCTTGTCCTGTAATGACTTTCTGTGTGATGTGCTTGATGCTCAGCAAATGTTGCTGCTCTTCATTTTCTTTTTTCCTTTGGCAATGCAATAATTAATTTAATTTAAAAAAATTAGCAAAATGTCCACCCAAATTAATGTAGTGTGTGCGAAGATTTTAACTTCTGCTTACCCAAGTATCTCGGTTTCACCTTCCCAACTGGAATGCCAGAAATATATAGAGATCGTTATAATTTATGAACAAGGACCATTAATCAATAAAATCCTACAGTATATAACTTTCACTTTCTCTGTTGTGGTCCAGATGTGGTGAGAGACTATTTTTAAACAAATAACCTAGACACGCTTGCTGAAATAAAACAACTAATAAGATTTATTCATAACATAAGGATAATGAAAGTTGGAACTATGCAAGTATACATCAATATATATGTTGTGGTAGATGGCCAGGGTTCTTACCCGGCCAGGATGCCTATTATGGAAGAACTTGGGGAGCACCCATGAACAGGACATTATCTCCCCTGGTGTGCTAGATGGCTGCCCGCCTGGGTTGCACCGGTGCCTTTGTCAGGCCTCCACTTCTTCCGGAAGAGAACCAAGCTAACAGGTCACCAGAAGTACTCCTGGGTGCAGGATAAAAGAAGTCCACTGCCAATGCTCCAGGAGCCAGAGTCGGGTGGTGGAGGATAAAGCTTGCTGGTGGAGGAGTGGAGGAGGAAGAGAAAGAGAGAAGAAGAAAAAACATTTGCTATGTACTGTTTATTGTGCTTGTAACTGTACTGAGAAGGTCGAAAAGGTTGGAAATGAGGGAAGCGTTTCACACAGACAAAATAAAAAAATGTGTTTTGCTGAACTTGTGTCCTGCGTCTATCATGCGTCGAATTAAGGCTCCATTTGGTACTGGCCATATGGCCATATGTCAGTCACAATGTGTACAGGTCATCTGTGGGTATGATCGGGGTCACCGATATGCCTACTTTAACTACTGGTACAGAGTAACACAAACTGATCATTGCTGCACACCGGGTGTTTGTAAGGCAGTTGTTTTCAGCCACAGGACTGCAGCATCAGTGGGTCACAAGTTGCTATCATTAGTTTGTGAGTAGGTCGCCTAAGCAATAGGTAGTGCTGCTCAATACGTTTCCAAATTTCTAAGTGAGCTCATTTCACAAAGAGGGACCCTCGATCACAATCACTTCACCAAGGGTGTTGTTTGCAATTCCTGCTAGTGGGTCATCAATGAATTTGAAAAGGCAAAACTGGGGTGCAGGACCATAAAGGTTGAGAAACACTAGTGTAAGGAAGGCCATGCGGTCTTAATACATAAGAATTAGCCACATGGAACAAAACAAATCTTAAAGGGACCTTCAAGAGTCATAAAACATATGAAACCCTCTAAAATAACAATACTAATAATGCTAATATTAATACTAATAATTAATAATGTTGTAGGATGATGCGCCATCCAATGAGTTTGGAGGCATTTACTGGAACTTGAGCAGACGAGATGTTTCAATACACCTTGGAATTCATTGTGACATTGCCATCAGCAGTTCCATCGTCAATGAAGATAAGTGTGCCAGTATCTGTGACAGCCATACATATCCAAGCCATAACACCACCCACCACCATGTTTAACAGATGAGGTGGTCTGCTTTGGATCTTGAGTAGTTCCTTTTCATCTCCACACTTTACTTTACTCTTGCCATTACTCTCATACAGGTTCATCTTTGTCTCTTCTGTCCACAAGACCTTTTTCCAGAATTCAGCAGGATCTTTGAAGTTCTTTCTCACAAACTGTAATCTGGCCCTCCTGTTTTTGTGGCTAACTAGTGGTTTGCATCTTGCAGTGTGACCTCTGTATTTCTGTTCATGAAGTCTTCTGCAGATAGTCATCTCTAACATATACATATCTGCCTCCCGAAGACTGTTTCTGGTTTGTCAGAGAGATGTTTGGGTCTCTTTCTTTACCATAGTGAGGATTCTTCTGTCAGCAGTGGAGGTCTTTCTTTAACTACCAGTCCCTTTGTGATTACTGAGCTCACCAGTGTGTTCTTTCTTTTTAATGATATCCCAGACAGTAGATTTAGGTACTCCTAAGGCTTTACCGATGTCTCAAATGAATTTATTCTTGTTTTTCAGCCTCACAATGGCTTATTTGACTGTCATTGGCACATTTCTCATCCTCATGTTAAACAATGGCAACCACAGACTCCAAAGGGTTGACACAGTCTTAAAACTTGTGAGCCTACAATAATGAAGTTTCTAAGTAATCACAAACACCTATGATGCCAAGTTGTCCCAAACATTATGGTGCCCTGAAATGGGAGTGGAGTGGGGGGATGTATAAAAAGTTTTGTTATTTCTAAGTGGTGTAACTGAAATGTATGCAAATACCCTTACATTAAAGTTTGCAATGTATCTTTGAATAACATTTGAATTGTTTTATTTGTGATTTTATACTGCGGAGCAGAGGGGTAAATCAAGGTAAAATCTGTCTTTGTCCCAAACATTATGAAGGATACTCATTGTAGACATTTTCAATTGTAGTTTTTACTTTTCCTGGAGTTTTCTGTCAGCTGTATTCAGAATTGTAACTAGATGCCCCCACATAGTTAGCATACAAGGCTGTAAGGCTGAGTGCGTGCAGAGATAGCAGCAGAATAACAGTTTCAAGAGAAAGGAAGGACTGCAGAGGTGACTGCAACAACGAATGGTGTATAATAAAACACGATTGGAAAGGACAGATGAGGACTGGAACAAACTTAAAATGCGATGCTTTTATTCTTCTCAAAACTTTGAAAGCCTAATGCCTGAACCTTCAAAGAAAACTGAAACTTTTAAATTATGTAGGGAGATTAGATGCTGATAGCAAAAACACTGTGTCAGTGTCAGACTGGTGTTAAAAGACACTGTGCTTCCTGAATTCAGAAAATGAATTGGCCTGTTCACACATAAGAAAACATAAAATATTTCCAGTGACATGTACTGATTTGCTTTCCACCAAAACAGAAATACTTTGCTGCTGCAAAAAATAAGGCTCATAGAAAGTTAACCTTGACCCAGAACTACTACTAAAATATCAAAAAACTCATTCCTGAAGAAATGTATCTGTAGAAGTCTAATGCAGCTATGGGAGGGTCATTGTTCCACACTGAAGGAATACTTTCTATTTGTTTCCATTTTCTTTGTAAATGCGTTCCAAACAGTCATCATCTCTTTTTGGGTTTTCAAATCCTCCACATAACTACTTTTACCCTTTTGTTGTGTGTCCTGGAATTTAGTAGGTATGGAGGTGTTGTGGTGGGGAAAGTATTAAACTTGGCCAGTGAAAAAAGCTTAAAATGTGGAAAGAAGAAAAAACGAACCAGTCAAAGCTGTAGTCAAAGTGAAGCAAATGGCCATAACACAGATTGTGTAAAGAGAACATACATTAGAACTGGGACTAAATAATAAAAAGATGCATGTGTGCAAAGAATAATGTGGTAGACAAGCTGAAATGAGTCTAAGGTGATGGTCATAATAATAGGTGGGAGACCCATTGATGAACATGGTCAGTAGGTAGTTTCAGAATGGCGTGTCACACACGTGCGCTTAGGAGGCAGTCAACAAGCTCAAAGGTGAGTGAAATATCACAAGACAAGGGGTTGATATACGGTAATGGTGTCAATCTCACTTTCTTTCCATCAGACCAAAAGAAGAAAAATAAGCACGTACTTCCAGATTCCAAAGATGGCCGCCGAAAACGCCACGCCCGTCACCTTCAGATGACGTCACTTCAGGCCTTTTCATATGACACTACTTCCGGCTCCTCCTGATGACATCGCTACCATCACCATATCATTTCCGGTCTGCTTTTGATGACGTCGCATCCATCCTACAGCTTCGACAGCATCTCCTGCCAATTCACTTCCCATCTCCATTTTGTTTTCTGTATAAAAGCGCCATTTTGTATGGTAACGATGTCAAAACATGATACATGTTTTTGATCACTGCAAGAAGTGTGCATTTTTTCTTTGTCCTACATATGTTATACAGGGATGGTCCCTAAAGCTTTTTCCTTGTGGAACTCTCTTATTTTTATAAGAAAATTCAATACAGGTGTTCCTAAACATTTATGGGTGCCCCTTTCCTTGTTTTGCATAGCATAATGCAGATTTCCTTTACATGCACAAATAAAACCCGGACAGGGTGAGTAAAGTAGTTACGGCAGAAACCCGGTTTCTTTAAAACCTCAGTTTAAATGTGTAAGTCCACTTATGGAGTTCTTCTTTGACAAAACACTATAACAAAATTAAACTACACAAAAATAAAGGTAAATGTCATCTTTAGCCACCATGAATCTTGTGTAACATCCATCCCCTTTTCACTTCCCTGACCTCAACCCTCAAAGATTCAACATATGGACATTTGGCTGCTACGTCACCCAGTCACACTGTTTCAACATTTTTGGGCCAAATAGCTGACTTAGAACAAAACTGACATTTCATTTAGAGGTTTCTTTTCCTGGATTGCACACAACACACTCTTTTCTGTAAGTAGGAAAAGAAAATCCAGGCACATCTCTTCAGTTTTGATGTCACTACATTGGTAACCCATGTCATTTAGAACTGACTTTAAAATACTGCTTAAGATTTACAAAGCCTTAAATAATCTCGCTTCATCCTATATCTCAGAATGCCTCTCACCTTACACTCCAAATCATAACCTTAGATCTTCAAATGAGGGTCTGCTTATAATTCCAAGAGCTAAACTTAAAAGAAGTGGTGAGGCGGCCTTCTGCTGTTGTGGACCTAAAATCTGGAACAGCTTACCGATAGAAATTCACCAGGCTAATACAGAGGAGCACTTTAAAAAACTGCTAAAAACCCATTACTTTAACATGGCTTTCTCACAGCTTCATTTTAGTGTAACTCTGATATTCTGTGTATGCATTTAATTATCTTTTTTTTATGCCTCCAAAATCAATACTAACCCCTACTTTCTCTGCTGTTCTCTTTTTTTCTGTGGTTGTGATCTGGCCATCTGGAGTATTTTTTTGTTTTTTCTGTCCTCCCTGGCCATAGGACCTTACTTTATTCTTTGTTAATTAGCATTGCCAAATTTTTATATATTTTTCTTTTTTTCTTTCTTCATCTTGTAAAGCACTTTGAGCTACATCATTTGTATGAAAATGTGCTTATATAAATTAATGTTGCTGTTCTTCTTCTTCTTCTTCTTGGATATGTGATTGAGCCTTGCAAAGGACCCGGTACATGTACTTCTGCCTTACACCCAGTGCTGTAGAGATGATAATAACACAGGTATCTGAATACAATAAAATAAGTATTTTGTTAGTTTACTCATTATGTGGAGCATTTTAAAAAACTGCTAAATTTTTAATATTGCTTTCTAATAGCTTCATTTTAATATAACCCTGATATTCTGTATATGCATTAAATTATCATTTTTATTATGGCTCCGAGAGCCATACTAACCTCTACTTTCTCTTCTGTTCTTTTTCTAGTTTTCTGTGGTGGCGATCTGTGCCACCACCACCAGATCAAAGCACCGTGCTGTCTGTACATTGATGGATTGAAGGCCAGAGGTCCACATGTCTATCATCGTCTAATTCTTCCATGTGAAGCCTGAAAACCATGACGACTGATTTAGATCACTGATGTTAGGTAGAATGCCCAGTGTGGTCTGGGTGGTCTCATGGCCTCAGAACCCCTGCAGATTTTTTTTTTTCTCCAGCCCTCTGGAGTTTTTTTTATTTGTTTGTTTTTTTTCTTCTTGGCCATCGGACCTTACTTTATTCTTTGTTACTTAATATTGTCTAATTTTATTTTTATATTTTTTCTTTTTTCTTTCTTCATCTTGTAAAGCACTTTGAGCTATATAATTTGTATGAAAACATGCTATAAAAATAAATGATGATGTTGTTGTTGTTAATTTAAAAAGTAACTGGACTACATAACACAATTTACTTTTAACATGTTCCCCCTAACACTGCTCTTGGGAGTGTGCTGCTGAACTTAGCACTGTACATTCAGCTCATCAAAAATGCAATTTAGCCTTCTTCTGACTGAAATATTGAGACAGATTATTTCAGTCAGAAGAAGGCTGCAAAGCAAACGTGTGCAGGCTAATGACATGCAGTGGACATGCACAGACTACAAAATGCTTAACTGTAATCCAGTTAAGGGTTTACATGGCCAAATAAGCGGGCTACTTGCGGAGAAACGTATGTGTGTTAACTTGGTTTTTCAGAGACAAATAACCTGTTTTCTGTAATTGGAATAAGGGTTTACATGACATTTTAGAAACTGGGATTCTGTGAATAACCGGATTATTAAAGCACAAGTACAGGGTGCACACAAAGTCCATATACCCCTATCTTTAGGAGCATTTATATGAATAACCATGACAATTTGGTTCCTGTGGACATCAGCCCAAGTCTTCCCGGTATTTCGAGGTGTGTTTCCGACATCCCGTCTGGTGCTGCCACCTGCTGCCTCTCAAGAAATCGCAGCAATGTGGCGGTTGTTCCAAGACGAAGCGATGGGTGACACAAGTCAGGAAGCTTGTGATCTGATGCTGCACCAATTTCCAACAAATACTGAGAAGAAAAAGGTTATGTTCTCTGATGAGTGCACAATTTATCACAGCTCCCGCAATCGAAACGTGTTTTTCTGGGGAAAAGAAAATCCACATTTCTTTGAAGAAATTGAGCATAGTCCACCACACGTGATGATCTGGGCTGGAATGACAGCACAGCAATTGTTTGGCCCTTATTTTTTTGCTGGTTCTGTTAACTAAATCAGTTATCTGGAAATGCTGAATGGCTGGCTCATCCTGCAACTGAGAAACCAGGGCGTCGTTGACAGTGTTTGGTTTCAACAAGAAGGGGCACATGCCCATTTCGCAATCACTGTGCGTGATCGCCTCAATGATGTTTTTGGGAATCGTTGGATCAAACAACAATCATGCTCCTCTTCCATGGCCTCCAAGAAGCCCTAATCTCACAACTCAGATAATGCACTCTGGGGGTTTAATCAAAGAAGACGTGGGGAAGCGCCGTTATTCATCAAACGATGAACTGAAACATGAGCAGGAGAACCTGGCGGCACATTCGGCTATGCAGAGATCATGAAGGGACCCATACAGATGTTTTGGATTCCTAAGAGGTAACCTTTAGCTTTCAAAATCCTCCAAAAGATAGGGGTATACAGACTTTGTGCGCACCCTGTAAATACACTCATATATTTAGGTGTTTGTAATGATAACAGTTAAGCACAAGTGTGCACTATATGTGCACCTTCAGGTTACTGGTATAAGGCATATTATTACAAGGAAAATAAACATCACTTTCATATATATTGTGGACTATGGCCGGCAGATTATCCCAGCCAATACCCCCAAGCCGCCAGGTGGAGCCCTTCCTGCAGCATGGTACTGCCCCAAATTCCAGCAGGGCATCATGGACCTTGGAGTTTTCCTTCACAGCCCTGCTGGATACCATGGGGGCCACCAGAGGATGCTGCGGGGAGGCTCAAAGACATGTATTATTCGTATAGCCCAGAAGTACTTCACTGTCACGAGGACGGAAGAAATAAAGTACTTCTGGGCTGAAGAAAAATTAGAAGTTTTTACCTGACCCGGAAGTGCTGGATAATCACATGGATTGAGGGCTCAGAAGCACTTCCTGGACTATAGTCACTTTATAGTCACATGGACTATAAAGGACTCTGGGAAATCCCAGACAGACGAGCTGAGTCGGGAGGAAGGGTGGCAATGCGTCTGGGAGTGGAGGATTGATTATTGATTTATTGTACTGATTAATTATTGAGTACTAACCAACCCGCGGTGTAGCATACGCCGCATAATTATTTATTGATGGGTGAACACTTCATGAAAGACACAGTTGTCCAAATGGGGTGGGTTTGAGGATACGACTGTGAGTGAATGAAAAGATGGAACTCTGGAGAGAGCAACATACTTATTGTCCATGACTGAAAACTGGTTTTGGCAGATAGAGGCATATCTTTTTGAAAGTTTGGCCTGTGCCTTATTAATAATCATTGCAAATGCCAATCTAACAGGAAATTGTCTGCGTGTAAAAGTAAAAGGCAAATTTGAATCTGATGGGGTAAGGGAAATCCGAGGAATATGGACAGTTTGTGAGGTAGCAGCTGCGATTGTTTTACACTCTAGTACATTGTGGTGAATGCTAGTAACAGTCAGTCTAGTGCCTTTACAGAGACTTCTTGCTGGCATGAGGTTTCTGAGAAGCATGATGACTATACCAATTTTAAGTTTGAGTTTATGCGGAGGCATGCCAGTGGGAGTAAGACTGCTAAGAAATTCTTTGGGGAATGAAAATTGATGTGTGGGATCGTCTGTGATGATGGAGTCAACACTGGTGAAAGTTACTTCGTCGGTAGGGATAAGTTTCAGTACCTGTTCATTAAGGTGTAGCGAGTCTTCGTTGGTGATGCTTAATATAGCTCGCGTACTGAGTTGTTCCGCAGTCACAGTTGAGAAGCCGATGTCGCCACATAGTTGTTGAACGGGATCAGAAATAAAAGGAAAACAATGTGAAGGTAATATTGCAGGTGCTCCCTTTTTCCTGTCTTGCAAAATCTTGTACGTGAGGAAGAGCTGTCATATTTGTCGTCAGTGTAAGTACAGTGGAACCTCGGTTCACGACCATAATTCGTTCCAAAACTCTGGTCGTAACCCGATTTGGTCGTGAACCAAAGTAATTTCCCCCATAGGACTGTATGTAAATACAATTAATCCATTCCAGACCGTATGAACTGTATGTAAATATATACTTTTTTAAAGTTTTAAAGCACAAATATAGTTCATTATACCATAGAATGCATAGAACTAAATGTACAAACATTGAATAACACTGAGAAAACCTTGAACAACAGAGAAAACACTGCAAGAGTTCGCACTATAGCACTACGAACCGCTCACTAAAAACAATTTTTTAATTAGTTTTAAGCACAGGGAAAAAAATTAACATTTGAAAAATCCATAATTTAATAAACCACCAAGAAAAGTAACATTGCAACAATGCACGCTACGAACCGATCGCTGTAAACAGAAGTGAAAACAAAATCAAGTCCGGTGCATTCTTTAACTGCCTTCTCTGCCTTATGCGTCCAGCCTGTGTGTGTGTGTGTCTCTCTCTCTCGCGCGCCTGTGTGTGTGTGTCTCTCTCTCGCGCACCTGTGTGTGTGTCTCTCTCTCGTGTGCCTGTGTGGTGTGTGTGTGTCTCACTCTCTCACGCACCTGTGTGTGTGTGTGTCTCTCTCTCTCTCACGTGCCTGTGTGTGTATGTCTCTCTCTCACGCGCCTGTGTGCGTCTCTCTCTCTCGCTCTCTTTCTCTGGCTCGCTCGCTGGCAGCACAGGGAATGCACAGGCAGAGACTGAACACATGCGGAAATCATCGGCGCGCACAAACCGAAAAGGAAACTGGCTTGTTCGTATACCGAGTGTGAGGTGCATGTGGATTGTAGCAGAGACGAAAGCGACTGAGGCGGTGTTTGGTGAGGTTTACAGCGCTTCACCAATGTTGTCGCTTCTGGTGTCTGTCCAACTGGACCCGCCTCTTCCTTCCCAGCAGCCATATGACCATCTTCAGCAGTGTGACTATGGGAAACTGGTAGACTCACTACCTTGTGTTTCACATGGATTTTCTTTTGTGTGTGTTTAATAGATTGTGTTGGCCTTCAGGATGCCCCAAATGATTTTCTTTCTCCTGTGCTTTTCTTGGAGTATATATATATTAGGGCTGAGCAAGTTAATACGTTATTATTGCGTTAACGCATTAATTAATTAACACCGATAATTATTTTATCGCACGTTAACACAGATTTTGTTATTATTAATATTATTTTTAAGCCTCAGTCTCGCTAGCGATCGATAGAGATCAGTGATCTTCTTGTTACAGCACTTTTCAATACGCTTTTGCTAGAAGGAAAGTTAGCTTTGTTGATTTGACCTCGATTCCCGTGTATGAGTAGCGAAGAGCAAACAGCTTCTAAAATGGCATGTGGAGATATACCAAAGTGAATGCTCAAAGCAAATTAATCCATGGATGACCGTGGATTCATATTATCGCTGAATCGGTGCAAGTGAACTGGTAATGGAGATCAAAAACGAAAGGGAGGTACCGGCATCAGCTGATCGGTTCCCAACTAATTGTGGTGCTGAACATATTTGTGTAGCTGATGCACCTATGGCAACATTTGTCTGGGAGGACAGACACTTACGATGACAGGAGGTATAAACCATATTGTGTCTCACTGCAACTGCCGACTGCAACTGGCCGTCGAGCTGCTGCTGCTGCAAACAGGTGCCGACAGCAGGCAAAACAGGCAGCAACAGACTTTTTATGTTGATTTATGTGTGAAACCATTGCATTGTGCGCTTTTCAGAAAACTGATTTTTTTGGAAAAAATATTAGCCCTCAAAAAGTTGCTACTGAACAGTGGCTGTTTATGTTGCTCCCTGATGAAAGAAAATGTTTCTGCTGGTATCTGTTCAGATATAGAAGAAAATAGATTTAGAAATGTTAACTTTCTGTTGCTCAGAAGATGCCTGTTATAATGTTGTGATCGTGGCTCTGGACTCTGAAGATAACTTGTTTTTCTATAACAAACTAGATAAAACCTTAATGCCCTGGCAGTGGCAAATAGCTTTGGTTTTATATTTGATTTGATTACATTAATGTTTAAGTTGAGATTTACAAGAAATATTTTAACTGCTACTATGTAAAGGAAATACTTCTGTTAAAAAGCACCTTATTAGTTTAAAGTGTTTGCAAACCAAATACAGTAATCCCTCCTCCATCGCGGGGGTTGTGTTCCAGAGCCACCCGCGAAATAAGAAAATCCGCGAAGTAGAAACCATATGTTTATATGGTTATTTTTTATATTGTCATGCTTGGGTCACAGATTTGCGCAGAAACACAGGAGGTTGTAGAGAGACAGGAATGTTATTCAAACACTGCAAACAAACATTTGTCTCTTTTTCAAAAGTTTAAACTGTGCTCCATGACAAGACAGAGATGACAGTTCCGTCTCACAATTAAAAGAATGCAAACATACAGTGTATCTTCCTCTTCAAAGGAGTGCGCGTCAGGAGCAGAGACTGTCAGAAAGATAGAGAGGAAAGCAAACAAATCAATAGGGCTGTTTGGCTTTTAAGTATGCGAAGCACCGCGGCACAAAGCTGTTGAAGGCGACAGCTCACACCCCCTCCGTCAGGAGCAGACAAAGAGAGAGAGAGAGAGAGACAGAGAAAAACAAACATCAAAAATCAATACGTGCCCTTTGAGCTTTTAAGTATGCGAAGCACCGTGCAGCATGTCGCTTCAGGAAGCAGCTGCACAGAAGGTAGCAACGTGAAGATAATCTTTTAGCATTTTTAGACTAGCGTCCCAATCGTCTAGGTGTGCGAACAGCCCCCCTGCTCAATCCCCCTACATCAGGATCAGAGAAAGTCAGCGCAAGAGAGAGAGAGAAAAGTAAGTTGGGTAGCTTCTCAGCCATCTGCCAATAGCATCCCTTGTATGAAATCAACTGGGCAAACCAACTTAGGAAGCATGTACCAGAAATTAAAAGACCCATTGTCCGCAGAAATCCGCGAACCAGCAAAAAATCCGCGATATATATTTAAATATGCTTACATATATAATCCGCGATAGAGTGAAGCCGCGAAAGGCGAAGCGCGATATAGCGAGGGATTACTGTACACTCAAAACACTTTTGAGTTCATTATTGAATTTTGAACATAACAATGTGATTGTAGTGATTGACTGCGATTAATCACAATTAAAAATTGTAATTGCTGCCCAGCACTGATATATATATGGTATATATATATATATATATATATATATATAGTAACAAGCTAGCCCGGCCACAGACAGACACAACACCAATGTCCAAAACACACGCTGTACCACTGTAAATAGTGGTTCCGCCCAGTGGTGTAGCTAAAGGTGGGCGGAGGGGGTGGTCCACCCTGGGTGGCACATTTTTGGGGCGGCATTTTTGGCCAAAAGGCTCAGAACACTTCACGTGTAAGCAGCAGGGATAGGAAAAATATCACTCATGAATGAAAACAAAATCAAATTCTCTAATTTTCATCCACAAATGCTTCAAAAATCATTTTCAGACGGTCCTTCTGTAACGGCATCAGACACAGCAGTAGAAATTTATGAGGCAATAACAAAAATAAACAGAAACATTACACCGATAATAATTTCTAGGAAGATAAACAACTAATTCACAATGTATAATTTCGTATCGTTATCAATCCGAATGCGTTCTTTCTCATCCCCACCTATCACTTGTACACCACACCTGTTCTGGTTTTCGCAGCGTAATTATATTAAACTAATAATCAGAACACGGTTTATCAGTGTGTCTGTACTATATTCTTGTCTAGTTGATGCTTATAAATAATTATATGTGAAAAAATATTGCTGTTTCTCTCTATATATAAATAAATCTATGCAAAATTTATTTAAATTTTTCTCAATACGTCATTTTAATTTTCTATTTAAATAAGTTAACATATTCAGATACGTTGGAGGGCGGTAAATTGAAGCCCCGCCCCACCCCGAGTGGTGCGAACTTGAGCTACGCCACTGGTTCCGCCAGCTCACACAGTTACTCAGTCCTTTTTCCTCACTTCGGCCGCCTCCACTCCATCCTCGCAAGCTTCGTCTTCCTCCTCCTGACTCCGGTTCCTCGAAGGGAGTGAGGCGGCCCCTTTTATCATGCCCCAGATATGTTCCAGGTGCTTGATGATGATCTTCCGGCAGCACTTCCTGAAGTGCTGTCCTCCAGGGCTCAGGAACCATCCAGGCAGCCCCTTGGTTGGGCCACAGACCCCCACAGGGTTGAGCTTCCAAGCTCCGTATCTGTGGCCCTTGATGGAAATCAGGGGTCCTGACCTCTTGCTTCCAGGACAGATATTGCCCCTCTTCCGGGGCTTCCTTGATCCAGGCGTCCCGGTGGGGCAAGATCTCTGGCCACATTATATATATAGTGAAATGATTAAACGGACACAGAAAGAGGTTTGGGGGCAGCCCCCCATATACGTGAAGTAGGCTGCCTAAAATTAAGGTTGGTTTAGAGATTTACAGACTTCAGTCCAAAAGCAAAGAACAAAGAGGTAGGCAAACATGGCGGCTTTAAAGTCAGGCAGGGGAAGTGACGTCATCTGGGCAGGAACTGGAAGTTACGCCATTGGATTCAGGTGAAATTTCCTGTGGTCTTATTGTCGATGAGAAAGAAGTAAGGATTACTGCACTTTGCCATCCCCTGGTCGGGTGTGGAATTACCTTCCTTTGAGCCTTTTGGCTGCCTCCCATGCACACGTGCGTGAAAATATATATATTTGAATGAGATGCATTAGGCCTCATACGACTCTTCAGGTGTCTTACTCATTTCATAGTAAATACCAAATAAAATCTTAAATCATATTTAGGTTTCCCTTAAGTGTCTTAAGGACAAGTATGTATTTTGTTTTCTCTACACTATTGCATATCTGCTACAGTTTCTGAAAACACTGAATAAAATATAGTGGAGTAAGGAAATCACCAGCTTTACTTTAATTTATTGCATGCAGTTTCCATCTTTCTTTTCTTTGTCTTTTTATGTGGAATCCCCTTTGAGATATATGGGATAAAAGTAAAACATCAGAACTGTTTTATTTGATGCCCTAAATTGCACAGCAACACTAAATAAAACACTTGACCCCTACAGAGAAGTCTAGTGAGGATAACAAGAAAATTAAAATCATGTTGTGAGCAATGCTGTAACTCGGTAATAATAACTTCCCTTTAGAAGTAACATAATGCACACCTAGTACTCTTGGGGCTGCATATAAATAGAGAATGTGGGAGTCAGAAGTTAATTCTTCACTACAGCATTTAATTCTGCAAACTAAACACGCTCCGCTTTAATTGAAAAAGAGGTTTGAGGTACTGATTGGAGATGTCTATTTTGAATAAAGCCAAATAATGTCTTTATCATTCTGGGAAGTACTGTAATTAAAGAACATCAACTAATTTAAAGATCAGCGGCCTGTACTATTACTTCACTCTTCATTCATTCACTTTCTTGTTGTAGTTTCCATGTTAGAGATGAGAGGTATGGGACCATATCCAAACAACTTTTGACAAGAACCAGGTACAGACATGGTACCAGTCCATAACATGGCATACTCAGAGAAACAACTACACTCACTTACTCACTGTGTAGCAGTTCAGTTTAAATAATTAACTGAACTGAACTGAAATCCAGATGGCTCTAAGATAGAGACAGCAGCTCCTTATTTTTGTTTATGTGCACCATCATGTACTATTTTTGTTAGAATCAGTTTTGTTGACTAAAATGGAAAAAGTCAGTTGGTACCCCAGCATTTACCTGGATCCAGTCTCATATCTCATACGAACACAGCACATAATACAATTGTTTCTATATTTCTACCTTTGGCCTGGGTTCGCTTTCCGGGTCCTCCCCGCATGGAGTTTGCATGTTCTACCCCTTGTCTGCCTGGGTGAAGTAGTGCTGCTGCCTCGCAGTTAGGAGACCTGGGTTTGCTTCCCGGCTCCTCCCTGCGTGGAGTTTGCATGTTCTCCCTGTGTCTTCGTGGGTTTCCTCCAGGTGCTCCAGTTTCCTCCCACAGTCCAAAGACATGCAGATTAGGTGCATTGGCGATTCTAAATTGTCCCTAGTGTGTTCATGGTATGTGGGTGTGTGTGCGCCCTGCGGTGGGCTGGTGCCCTTCCCGGGGTTTGTTTCCTGCCTTGTGCCCTGTGTTGGCTGGGATTGGCTCCAGCAGACCCCCGTCACCTTGTAGTTAGGATATAGCGGGTTGGATAATTGATGGATGGATTTCTACCTTTGGCATCAAATTCAGAAATAGCTAAAGAGGATCATGATACAGTATGCTCGAGATATATATAAATATATAAAAATCTTGGGTCGAGACGTGATCATCTTGGAGAGACACTTTGAAGTACTGCGAGACTTCTTGCATGTCACGCCCTACTTACAAACAATTTCTCGGAGACACTTTAACATCCCATGAGACAAGGAAGTGAGAGAAAAGGACAGCTGCTGTACAGGCTTTTAAATGATCAATGCGCAGTGCAACATGCAGATCATGCAGCTCGGTAGTAGCTAGCAGCAAGCCAGCAGCTGATCCGTCTGTGTCTCCTTAGCGTGCATTCAGCTTCCCCCCCTTCACAACGTGAAATATATAGTGGGAGCCCATCAAAAGACAACATTAGCAGTTTGGAAAGCTAGCCAGCATCCCATTTATTCAGCAACGAAATCTGGCCCCACATGAGTACTTAAAGGAGACAGAAGATGGGACCAGCAGTCCATTACAGACTTCACATAATTTCTTGCTTTCTGAAGGCAGCATCCTTATTGAGATCAGGTTTGATAATGACAATGTATGTCCAGCAACATCTCCTGTTATACAGATCCTGCAGTGGAAGTGGCAGGGTCAGTGTTGTGGGGCCAAAAGTAGTGCTATTGTTTGTCTCGAACAGCATTCTCCAGTCTGAATGAAACAACTTACTTAAATATGGTCTTATCCTTCCCCATACCTTCCATTTTAGAGCCAGCTAGTCATCCCTGACATGCGTATGTCACTAAATATTATTATTAGTTTCTGTTCAGAGTTGGACAAAGAACAGAAAGAAGAGTGCTTTTAAACACATTTTATTCTTGAACTTGAGAAAACATTATTGTTTATTTAAACACACAGCAAACGTGAAAGCTTCTTTGGTTGTTTAGCACTTTCAAGCTGTAGAGAGGCAGGAAAAGCAGCGTCATAGACCATCTGCAAAAAAATGAACAGAATATAGAGTAAGTTGATGAGTTTTAAAGATTTCTGTTAATGTAACTCAATATCATCTACTATTTATATATTTTTACAGTACATATATAGTATACACAAGGAAATACTGAGCAAGAGCATTCAGTCACCCAAGAAAATATTTTTTATTTTTTGTTATAGGTCATAAAAACATTATATAAAATTACAAAATATACAAATAAACATTAGAAAGTAACAAGAATATCTTTGTGTTTTCGAATAACTAGATTATGTTATGAGACAAATGGAACAGCACAGTTTTGGTTCTTAAACCTCTCCTCAAGGCACCCCAGCCATTACATGCATTTTATTCCTCTAATAGCACACCTGATTCAAATTAATGAGGCAGTGACTATCTGAACTAGGTGTGCTAAAACAAATAAATTATGTTATTAGATTTAAGTGTGGCATTTGACACCATTGAACATTCTATTTTATTACAGAGACTGGAAAATTACAGGGCTCACAGGTACTGTGCTTGCCTGGTTTAGTTGTTATTTATCAAATCTTTACCAATACCTGTAGTTATGTGCTGACAGTGCTCTGTCATTATAGTGAGGAATTAAATATGGTGTCCTGCAGGGCTCAGTACTGGGACCTTTACTGTTTTCACTTTAAATGCTTCCATTGGGAACTATCATTAGAAAACATAGCATTAATTTTCACTCATATTCAGATGACACCTAATTATACCGTTCTTTTAGACCAAAACACGTTTCTCTGATCCTATCCTTAATTAACTGTGTCAATGAGTTAAAGGAATGAATTGATGAGAACTACTGTACAGTGGAACCTTGGTTCACGAACATCACGGAACACGTACAAATCAGTTTACGACCAAAAAGTTCGCCAAACTTTTGCATCTGTTCACAACCACACACAAGCCAGTTTCCCTTTCGGTTTGTACGTGTTCAGTCTCTCCCTGTGCATTTCCTGTGCAGCAAGCAAGAGAGAGAGAGAGAGAGACAGCGCGACACACACACGAGAGAGACACACAAGAGAGAGAGACACACACACACACACAGGCGCGAGAGAGAGACACACACACAGGTGCGCGAGAGAGACACACACACGCAGGCGTGCGAGAGAGAGACACACACACACAGGCGTGCGAGAGAGACACACACACAGGCGTGCGAGAGAGAGAGACACACACACACAGGTGTGCGAGAGAGAGACACACACACACAGGTGTGTGAGAGAGAGACACACACACACACAGGCAGCATGAGAGAGACACACACAGGTGAGCAAGCGAGAGAGAGGGCTGGACACATACGGTAGACAAGGCAGTTAAAGAATGCACTGGGCTTGATTTTGTTTTCACTTCTGTTTACAGCGATCGGTTCATAGCGTGCATTGTTGCAATGTTACTTTTCTTGGTGGTTTATTAAATTATAGATTTTTTCAAATGTTCGTTTTTTTCCCTGTGCTTAAAACTCATTAAAAAAAAGTGTTTTTAGCCAGCAGTTTTTATTGCAGTGTTAGTTTTCTCTGTTGTTCAAGGTTTTCTCAGTGTTATTCAATGTTTTTACATTTAGTTTACTATTACGCTGTGCATTCTATGGTTTAATTAACTATATTTGTGCTTAAAAACTTAAAAAAAAATATTTACATACAGTTCGTAGGTTCTGGAACGGATTAATTGTATTTACATTCAATCCTATGGGGGAAATTACTTCGGTTCACGACCAAATCGGGTTACGACCAGAGTTTTGGAACGAATTATGGTCGTGAACCGAGGTTCCATTGTATTTGTTTGTCTCTAAATCTAGAAAAAAAAGAAATGTTAGTTATTGGAGGGAATGATGCTGACCGCAACAACATTTGTCACTTTTTAACACAGTTGGAATTTTACTGAATCAGCACGTAATTTAGGTGCTATCTTTAACACTAGCATGTCATTTAAAACACAAATTACAAAGGTCTCCAAAACATGTTTCCATGTTAAAAATTTTGTAATATTAAGATGTTTTCCAAATATGCAAGATACTGAAAAATTCTGCATTTATTTCTAGTAGGATCAGCTACTGCAATATGTCATTCACTGGCTGTTTTTTTTGCAGCTTTAAGATAATTTAAAATGCTGCTGCAAGAATTATTGCTCAAAATAGAAAATACAAACACATAACTCCAGTTCTCAGGTTCTTGCACTGGCTCCCAGTTAATAAGCTTAGGGCTGATTTCAAAATCTTCCTTTTAACTTATAAAGCTTAAATGGTCAAGGCCCAGCTTACTTATTTGAACGTATCATTACTTACAAACCAGTGCACACACTGAGATCTCAAGATGCCAACCTACTTATGATTCCAAGGATTAATAAACTAACAGTAGGAGGTCAAGCTTTTCGTTACAGGGCCCTAAAGCTGTGAAATTATCTGCCTGACTACTATAAGAGACACCTCTTCAATCCCATCTATTAAATCCGGGCTGAAGACTTACTGCTTTAGTGTAGCTTTCCCTGCCTAGTGCTGCTGATTAGCTGTGCATACTGCATTTCTGGTTGTTAGCCATCTTTACAGAAATATTAGTAATATACAATATTGTTAAACCATTACAAACCTTCCTCTGTTCTGTTTCTCTTCTCGGTATCTGGATGTGGCACTTGTTGTCAATGCTCTACTGCCAGGCTGCTGTCAGGTGTATAGAAAAGTTATCCGAGATGAAGAGAGCGTTGCAATCATTGGACAGAAAGATTCTTTAATCCGATTGGATGGCCAGCACAAATTCCACTATAGAAAATTCAGGAGTGGGTAGGCAGCCAGTTGACCAAGGTCTCCAGGTCTGTGAATTTGTTTTTGACTTTCTCTTTTACAGTTTTAAATCCCACTATTGTCATCTGGCTGTAGATCATCAATTAGTTAATAGATAGATATTGTTTTTGTTTATGTTTAATCATTTTCTACCTTGTTCTTTGTGTGTTTTAACAAACTGGCATTTTTATGTGTACTAATTCTGCATTTAGTAATTAGTATAAACTATAATTGTATTTTGACTACGAATTGTTCATAGCACACTTTGCGACATAGAAATAAATTGTATTGTATTGTGTATGTGTGGTAACTTCAAGTGTTTTGAGAAGTTTGGAAAAGCTGTTAACAGCTTTAAAGAAACACATAATTTTGAATCAAGAAGACTATAGTCTATAAAATACCATTTGTGCCAAAATGAATTAAATAAAACAGCAATTGAGAAATAAATAACCACAAGCAAAATGCACTGGTACAGTGCATTGCCACACCCACTACACAACGAAACAACTCGGGATCCCAGTTGGCAACCCCCCAGGCAGACATGCAGTCCAGTCCCACCCTCTGGAAATGACCCTCTATCTGCCGCAGCCAGGTGTTACATGTGTGACCTCTTGGCCTGGTGTAGTCACTCGGGTCCCCAACAATGAGGATCTTACGAGCTGGATCACCCTTGGGGAAATGCGCCACATGGCCGTAGTGCCGTAACTGACGGTCCCTCACAATGCAGGTAATGTGTCTCATTCAGGACTCCATGAGCAACCGCTCATTTGACACAAAGTCAAACCAACGGTACCCAAGGATTTTCTGGAGAGACACAGTACCAAAGGAGTCCAGTCTTCGTCTCAGGTCACTGGATAGGGTCCATGTCTCGCAACCATATAGCAAGACAGGAAGTACCATGCATAGATATCGGGAGTGCAACACACCCCTTTCCAGCAACCTCAAGACACACCCCGACCCCCCCCCCCCCCCATGCTCCCCCAATCCGTCTACTGGCTTCATAGGAAGAGTCACCAGAGGCATGAATATCACTGCCAAGGTAAGTAAACCTCTCAGCAAAGTCAACACTCTCTCCGCAAACAGACACACTGCTGATGGCTGTGCCCAAGAGGTCATTAAAGGCCTGGATCTTGGTTTTATCCAGGACACTCGCAAGCCCAGACACTCAGACACCTTGCTCAGTCTCTCAAGCACCTCGATCAGAGCCTCCATTGACTCCGCGAAGATCACAGCATCGCCAACAAAGTCAAGATCCTTCAATCTTTCTTCACCAACAGATGCCCCACAGCCACTGGACCCACGACCTTGCCCAACACCCAGTCCATACAAGCATTGAACAGAGTAGGAGCAAGAACACACCCCTGACGAACCCCAGAATCAACTGGGAAAAACACAGAGGTTCTGCCTCCACTCTGTACAGCACTCACAGTACCAGTGTACAGGCGGCCTATGATATCCTGCAACCTCGAGGGGATCCCGCAAACCCTCAGGATGTCCCACAGGGCAGCTGAATCAACTGAGTCAAACACTTAATGAAAATCGACAAAGGCTACAAAGAAACTCTGCTGATATTCGTGTTTGTGCTCCATGAGAACCCTCAGTGCTAGGATGCGGTCGATGGTAGGTGAGCAAGTGATCATGGATCCTATTGATGACGACCCTAGCAAGGACCTTACCCAGCACCGAGAGCAGTATTATCCCCCTGTAGTTGCTGCAATCTAGACGATCACCCTTCTCTTTCCAGATAGGGACGACAAGTCCCGTTTTCCAGTCAGTTGGGATGATGCCAGTCTCCCAAATGGAAGCAAAGATTGCTTGCAATGCCAGGAGGACAGCCTTACCACCTGCCTAGAGAAGTTCGCCCCGGATACCACAGATCCTTGCAGCCTTTCCTCCCCTCAGCTGGTTCACTACCTGTGCAATCTCAGTGAGATTGGGTGGTTCACGGCTAATTGGAGGATCAGCCTCAAGGACTGTGGACCCAGAGATAGCCAATGTCCTAGCCGGAGGATCAGCTTTGAACAACTGCTCAAAATAGCCAGCCCAGCGGGTCACAACTGCAGTGTCATCTGTAAGGACCATTCCATCAGCTGCCCTGACTGCGACTCTCTGAGGAACAGATTCAGATGTGCGTAATGCTTCGATTCCTCTATAAGCAGGACATGGGTCGCTAGACCACAAATGGTGTGTCGTTTGCTCACAGATTCCTCTAACAAATGCCTCTTTATCTGCCCTCAGAGCCCTCGCAGCCGTCCTTCTCAGTTCCCAGTACAGACCAGAGATGCCATTGAGCCAATATGCTGCCACTGTTCTCGATGAAATCGAGGGTGCCCTGCGAGATGAAACACCTCCTTCTGGGAACACTGGTAACACCAACACAACCCTCAGCAACTTTCAGGGTCTTGTCACAGAAGGTCTCCACATCACATTAGGATCAGCAGTTGCACCCAAATCTGCAAGTTCCTCACATAAACTGCGTGCAAACTCATTAGAAACAGCCTGGTCTTGGAGTCTGACCAAGTACAGGCTCATTTTCCTAGTAGGTGGTAACCTACTGGACCTAAGCTGGATCCTAAGAGTAGCAACAACAAGTCTGTGGTCAGAATTAACAAACTTGGCACTTCTGTAGACCCTGCAGTTTTGCAAGAGCCTCCAGCGTCTGTCCACGAGGATGTGATCAATCTCCTTCACTGCACAACCAGTATTAGAGTACCTAGTCCAACGATGCGGTTCTGGGCGATGGAACCAGGATCCAACGATTCACAGCCCCTGACCTTTTGCAAAGTCAAGGAACATGGAGCCACTTTCACCACAGTCACCAGACCCATGGGGACCGAGACAATCCTCCTAGCCAGCCCTGTCAGTGCCAGTGGCTGCATTGAAGTCACCCATGACCAGTGGAGTGTCACCTCGTGGGCACCCATCAAGCAAGTAAAAAGTACAACAATATATATAAATAAGGTAATAAATTGTGGAGAAAGCATACAATTTAATAAAAGTAATTATAATGAGAAGTCATCTAATTATTATGAAATACAATGTAAACATTTTACAATTGTTACAGATTTTATTTCCAAATGACCTCATTTTCACGATGTGACTTTTCTGAACAGCGCATTTCCGTATAGTTCCTTTAATGTCAGTACACATTATTTTTCAATTGTTTCTTTTTATGATCATTTTATCACTTGTCATTCAAGACAAGGACCACTCTGATGAACCTATTCCTATTGGCTAATTCTTTCGCTGTCGATTACTTTTCTCTCCCAAAGATTTTTAGTGTTACTTTACTTGCATTCCAACTGCAGAACACACAGAGGCAGTCAAAACTTGGGTTGGATCATTTAATACATTACTGTATGCTTTTTTAAAAGAATTGACAATATTTTGGAAATGCTGAGACAGAGAAGTGCTCTAAAAATGTTGACATTGGTGAAGAAATTGTTAGTAGTTTAAACAGAAAATGCCCAAGAAGAAATCACATAGGCACACATTAATGCAAATAACCTTCTGTAACACACAGTGCCAGTTTAGAGTTTGCAAATTAGAAAGGACCAACGCAGACACAATCACAACAACTGGGCACTGGATTCATGAGACAGCAGCGCTAATTACTGCACCGTTATGCTGCCTTATCTATCTACATATATGTATATTGTCACAAACTCCACAAAGAGCCATAGCAAGGTTTGGGGCAGCCTCCCGTATATTTGATTTCCTGGCTGCAAATTGTCGTAAGTGATAGTACTGTTGTGCACAAAACCGAGTCCAAAACAAAACTGAGGGAATAGGGAAAAGGTGGAGGCTTTTAAAGGGGAAGACAGGAAGTGAGGTCAAAGGGGTTGGGCTCATAAGGGTCTTCAGCCATAGGCTCGAGCCTGGATGTGACATCACAGGGGCCGGAGCCGGCAAGGTCTTCTTCAATCGGCTCGGACCCAGAAGTGACATCAAGAGGGCCAGGTGGAATCTCCCGTGAATGGTCTGCAGGAAAGAGAGAAAAAGAGTCAGTGCACTCTACCACATCCCGGTCTGATTCGGAATTGAACTTACTCAAGCCCTTTAGCTGCCTCCCATGCACACGTGTGTGACAATATGTATATATTGTGATAGATGGCCAGGAACCCTGCCCCGCCGGGATGCCTGGAGGAAGGAGGAACCGGGAGGGTGTCACTTCTTTTCCCTGGGCACTCGGCCGGTCCTTGCTCCCTGGGGGACAGAATTTCCGGGACACCAGGAAGCGCTGACAGACCAGGGATGGCTTATGCCCAGAGTGCTTCCGGGTGCAAGAGCAGCACTTCCGCCACACTGGGGAGTGCTGCTGGAAGTACATTGTCAGGCACCTGGAGCACATCCGGGACAAGATAAAAGGGGCCGCCTCACTTCAATCAGGGACCCGGAGTCGGGAGAAGGAAGACGGAGCTTGCGAGAGAGGAGTGGAGGTGGCCGAAGAGAGAGAAAGGACTGGAGAAGTCATGTGTAAGTCGTGGGAACTTGTAAATAGTTGTATTAATAAACCTGTGTGTTTTAGACATTGGTGTCATGTCTGTCTGTGGCTGGGCTATCTATTACTCTATATATATAAAATCCTAAGCCTAAAAGTGCAACAATTTTGTGCAACAATTTTATGTGACATTTTTTCTCACGCTTTAAATCGGGCTTTTTTTAACACCTACATATATATGTTTGGTATTATTCTTTTCAGAATTTATCAAACTTTAATGTGATGTTGTTAGATTTTCGGATTCTTATTCCTTATTTAAATTATAAACTAAAAAATATCAACAACTCACGTCCCGCGAGATGAGACTTTGTGCCAAAAGATTTAACCACACCCGGGGCCAGAAATAAAACAGAAAGAGTAGATGACAAGGACAGCTGCTGTACAGGCTTTTAAATGTTCAAAGTGCTGCACGAGATACAGATCACAGCAGCAGCAGCAAGTCAGCAGCTGATCGAGCAAAGAAGAGGTATAAAAAAAACTGCATTTGTTTCCCATTGTATCACTGTTTAAGAGGGGTTTTGGAGAAGCGACCGCGTCTCCTTGGGGTGCGTTCATCCCCCTCTCTTCACACCACGAGTGGCAGAGATGTGATGTGGCTGGCGCATAGCACAGGCAAGGGGGATTGGCAAGCAAAGTGAGCAGGGGGTAAGCCCCCTAGTATATGTATAAAATTCAAAGTTGACTGAGCGATTCACTCACTCACGCACTCATCAACAAAAACAGTATCTCCCATTAAGTTAAAAAGCTGAAATTTGGCAGAAAAATTTAGATTAATAGGTATATAAGAAATGACATTTCGGTATTCAATATTTAGGGGTAAACCCTCTATAATAGAAAAACTAAATACTCCAAAATCTAAATAAATGCTTTGACTGATTTGATTGGAATTTGTGTTTTTTACTGTATATCCTGATATTTGTTATTAATAATGCTCCAGCAAGTGGGACATTCTAACTCACCACATCCTCCTTTTGTCACCTGTGCTGGGCACAAATGCACAGAGAAATGGGGTCTGCCAGTTTATGCAAATAAAGTTCATCTGCAGAAGCAAAGTGAAAGGAGTAAAGTTTGGTGGAGTTCAAAGAAGATGCCTTTAGTAAACATATTATAAGTTCAAATGCTTGGCCAGGCACTGGCCAAGCATTAATCAATTAATCAAGTAAGAAAGTTATTTAATACATATATATTACCCCCTAGCACCAGTCAAAGTCCATTTGGAGCCATAAGCTTGGGGAGGGCAGTGCCCCTTGGTGTCCATAACTAATATTAGACTTCGACAACGATTTTCGGGTGGAATTCCTTTGTGTTCAAAATGCAGGCCCCTTCAGTTACATAAATGGTGACCCGCTGTGTGTATAATACAGACTTTACAGCGCACACTCCCCTTAACTTTAACAAACTGTGTCCCTAATCAGTTAACGAGCTCAGGCTCTTATCACCATTTTGAATGTTTTGGTGTGGGGGCTTTGTGCCCCTCCCAGCTAGATGTCACCGTGGGAAACTGTCCATGTTGCCCATACCTAAATCCATCTCTGTTGCTCACCCGCACATCTTATCTGCAACATTGTGGAAAATGTCAACATGCAGACAACAGTTCCCTTCAGTCAGTACGGTCGTCCAGACGATTTCATCAGCATTCACAAAGTTTAAATAACAACATTGACAAACGTGGCATGTCCTCAAACGTAGCTACTGCTGCATTCTTTTTTTTCCTCAACCTCTTTGTGATTGCAATTTCATTGTCTCACTAGATTACAACATTTATCTTAAAGTCTGTCTTTTTCTCTTATCATGGATTGTGTTTAGTCATGTTGCATTGACAAAAGACACTCTTCCTCTTATTTTACTATGGATACTTTTCAGAGAAACGTATAGGCACAAGTGGTGTTATGCGGTGTTGCTAAAGACTTAGAGAGCAATCTTCCTTTGTTTCTACACACCCCAAAATTTTTTTTAAAAACTTCCAAACTGAAATAACTGTTGCTATTGCAAACTTGTAATGTATTGAAAAGGAAACTTAGATGTTTCGATGTTTCCCACCTATTGTGGGAGGTGGACTGTGGCACCTTGATAAACTTGGTCATACATGCACTTTATTTTACTGTTCCCACCATATGTGACAATAAAACTGTGATAAACTGATTCTACTTTTTTATGTTAGTGCATAGCCTAGTGAAAAAGTCAACACTGTTGTCATTAAGTTTGCAATACCAATCAGCGATCAGTGCTTTCCGAACTAAAAAAAAAGTAAAGAAAAAAGAATCACTGACTAACCTCTCTCTCTCTCTATTGTAGCGAACCACAGAGTGGAGCAGCGAGCGGAAGCACAGAACAGCGGCGTCTCCCACAGGCACGTAGCCCTTCGCAAACACCCAAGCAAGTTCAACTGAAGTAAAGCCAGCAGCTGACCAAGAGAAATAACCGGCAGTGAGAATTTAAAGTTGATCGCTTAGCGGGTGGTGGAAACTTAAAGCCAACGGTCTCTTAGTGATTCAGCTGAACACGGAAAGCGCTGAAGTACTGAAGTTACTACAAAAAAATGGAGACATCAACACTAAATGTAAGTTCTATCTCCTCTCTGCCCGTTGAGGGCACGTTTATATGTTGTATGTCCTGCAGCATGTACAGTTCAGGTTTTCTGGCCGACAGTATAGACAGCTTCACCTGCCAAAAGTGTTTAGTTAATTTAGAGTTGGTTGGGAAAATTCGCAAAATGGAGTACTGCGTTAGGAATCTGATAGCAATTAGGCAAACCGAAAATTGTATCGACTCGATTTGTTTAGACAATTCGGCTGCTTCTGATTCGGCTTCAGTCTCTCCAGGTCCCACTGTAGTCAGTGCGCGGCCAAAGTCAGCAGCACCAATTCAGCCACAGGGCGAGTGGGTAACAGTAAGACGGGGGTCGAAGAAGCCAAAATTTAGTCCCCCAGCATCCAAGTCACCAATTCGGACCCAGAACAGATTCTCAGCACTCCGCAGCGTGCCTGTGGAAACTGAGAATAAGAAAGTGCTCATAATTGGCGATTCCATAGTGCGGAATATTAGAATTCCAAACTATGTTAAACCAGCAGTTAATGTTAAATGCCTCACAGGGGCCAAGATTTCTGGCATAGAGGCCGCATTGGACCGTGTCGTTGACAATGAAGTAACTATCTTATTGCTGCATGTCGGCACTAATGATATTTATTCACAGCAATCTGAGGTATTAAAGAGGAACTTCATCTCTCTATGCATCAAAGCTAAAAGAAAATGTCAGAATTTAGTTGTATCTGGCCCCTTACCAAGATTATATAGAGGGGATGTGATTTATAGCAGATTGCATTCCCTTCACTGCTAGCTAGAAACCTGGTGTGCCAATAAAAGCATAGCATTTGTGAACAATTGGGATGATTTTTGGGAACGGCCTGGATTTTTCAAAAGAGATGGTCTTCATCCTAACTGGAGGGGATCTTATGTAATATCCCAAAATATGGCAGCAAAACTGCCTGGTTTACTGATTAGAGCACCATCCAGGCCGCTGTCATGTGATCTTAAATCACAGGCTGTTGTTTATCCCATCTGTTACTATCCTGAAGCTGTTACCCAAAATCCCATTGTTCATGACTGAATTTAGCAACCTTCTATCTGATTTGGCTATAAATTATGATCACGTAGTACTGATGGGAGATTTTAATGTACACATTGATGTGGAAACTGACACTTTTAGCAAATGTTTTACTTATTTGTTAAATTCAGTAGGATTTTGTCAGAATGTCAAAGGTCCGGTCCAACTCATAATCATAACCACACATTAGATTTAATTATAACTTACAAAGTTGAAATTCAAAATTTAAATATTACTCCATTAGATGAAATTATTTCCGATCACTACTTAATTACATTTGATTTAGTCCTGCCCTTGGCAACACACTCACAGATTAAAACAAAGACAGTGCGACATCTAGATTGTAATTCTGCTTCAAAATTTATGGATACTTTGAGTAAGTCAAGTGTAATTGTGGAAAACCATTTAGATCAGTTAACATCAAATGTAAACATGGAAAACAATTTAGATCAGCTAACATCACATTATAATGTGACCTTAAGAAATGCTCTGGACACAGTGGCTCCCCTTAAAACAAAAGTGATCAAAGCACTTAGAAACTCTCCCTGGTTTAATGAAAACATTGCAGCTCTTAAATTAGAGTGTTGAAAACTGGAGCACAGATGGAGAACAACAAAGCTACATGTCTTTCAAATTGCATGAACAGAGAGTGTTAATAAATATAAAAGAGCCCTCTTTAAAGCTCGCTCAGAACATTATTCTACAATAATAGATAGCAATAATAAAAATCCTTGGGTACTGTTTAGAACAGTGGCTAAATTAACAAATGGAAATTCAGATCAACAGTGCAAAATACCAACAGATATTAGCAGTACAAACATCATGAACTTCTTCAATGAGAAAATTAAAAATAAGATCCCAGATCTCTGCATCACAGTACAAACCAAATACTAGCTTAGCAGACTCTGTCTCACATTGCATTCAGCACTTTAATAATTTTAATCCTGTAACTGAGCAAGAAGTCTTAACTTTAATTTCTAAAATGAAGCCCACTACTTGTTCCCTAGATCCAGTGCCAACAAAACTATAAAAAGTGCAATGGATGTTCTTGCAGCGCCTATTCTAAACATTATCAATAGTTCATTATTGCATGGCACAGTACCTGATGCACTAAAAGTGTCAGTCATTAAACCATTACTTAAAAAGTCAAACCTAGATCCACACATACTAAATAATTATAGGCCTATTTCAAATTTACCGTTTCTCTCTAAAATACTAGAAAAAGTAGTCGCCAGTCAGCTTCAGTCACACCTTACGCATTACAATTTATTTGAGAGATTCCATTCTGGTTTCCGCACTGGTCATAGTACAGAAACGGCACTAACACGGGTTGTAAACAGCATTCTGATATCCTCTGATGAAGGAAACTCCACTGTAACTATGTTGTTAAGGACTTAAGTGCAGCGTTTGACACCATTGACCATTCTATTTTACTGCACAGGCTAGAAAATGATGTTGGGCTTACAGCCACCATGCTCGCTTGGTTTAGTTCTTATTTATCAATTCCATTCCAATATGTACAGAAATGTGCTAACAGTACTCCATCATTATACACAGAAGTTCAGCATGTCATTTAAAGCGCATATTACAAAGTTGTCCAAATCATGTTTCTTCCATCTTAAAAATGTTAGGAAAGTAAGGCGCTTTCTAAATAAACAGGATTCTGAGAAATTAATTCATGCATTTATCTCTAGTAGGATTGACTACTGCAATGCGGTGTTCACTGGATGTTCAAACTGTTCTTTATACAGCCTCCAGTTAATCCAAAATGCAGCTGCAAGAATTATTACAAGAACAAGAAAATATGAACACATAACTCCAGTTCTTAAATCCTTACACTGGCTCCCGGTTAAGTTTAGGGCAGATTTCAAAATCCTCCTTTTAATATATAAAGCATTAAATGGCAAAAGTCCGGCTTACTTGTCAGAACTTATCATGACCTATAAACCAGAGCGCACATTAAGATCTCAAGATGCTGATCTGCTTATGATTCCAAGGATTAATAAAATAACAATATGAGGTCGAGCTTCTAGTGACAGGGCCCCTAAACTGAGGAATGGTCTGCATGCTACTATAAGAGATGCCCCTTCGGTCTCAGCTTTTAAATCCCAGCTGAAGACTCACTACTAGAGCTGCTGATTAACTGTACAGACTGCATCTCTGTTGTTAGTCATTAGCACTAAAACATAAGTAACATGATAGTTATAATTGGATACTAACCCGCACCTATTCTGTTTCTCTTCTCGGTACTCAAATGTGGCACTTGGTGCCATGGCCCTCCTGTCAAGTTGTTTTGCCTGCCTAAGGTAAAGTCATCCCTGATGGAGGATCACAGGAATCATGGGATTGGCTGGCCCAGCACTGTTTCAGCCATGGAATAGCCAAATGGGGAAGGCAGCTTGATGGATGAGGTCCCCAGGATTCTAAATATATCCAAATCTTCTTATGTGATATCATCTACTGTTAAATTCTGCTCCGTATTTCTAAAATTTTTATTTTTATACTGTATTGAGGATTTGGTCTGTTCTGTGTAATGTATTGTATTGTATTGTATTGACCCCCTTCTTTTGACACCCACTGCACGCCCAACCTACGTGGAAAGGGGTCTCTCTTTGAACTGACTTTCCCAAGGTTTCTTCCATTTTTTCCTACAAGGTTTTTTTTTTGGGAGTTTTTCCTTGTCTTCTTAGAGAGTCAAGGCTGGGGGGCTGTCAAGAAGCAGGGCCTGTTAAAGCCCATTGCGGCACTTCTTGTGTGATTTTGGGCTATACAAAAATAAATTGTATTGTATTGTATTGTTAAAAAAAACTCTGGAAATTAACCAATTCACTCAAGCCACAATTGAACAGAATAAAATTTATTTTTTTCCTTTGCTGATGGAGCTGCTGTTTTTCAGAATGTGATAAGAAGAGAACAGGATGGTGCTTTTGTGTGAGAAAAAGTGATTAATAACTTTTTTTTTTTTGCTTGGTAGACATTTTTGAAATCCACTGAATATTGAGGTAGTGCTAATTTTAGGATTTGATGCTAATGGGGATTGAAGATTTTTAGCAGTTTTTAGCTTTGAATAAATCAACTTTAAATCACCTTTGTAACATTACCGAATACCTGATCTTGGTTACGTCCTTTAATAAAGAGTTCTGCTGCAATCTCCTTCTTCATGCCAGCACCAACAAGGACTCTATGTAACATGTTCAACAGTAAGCTGCTAAAGTTAAATAGCAATACAGTAAATCCTCACTATCTACGGATTCCGTTCCCACCAATTTGGTTATCCACTATTAAAAAAGTGTACCCTGCTCCACAACACCCACAGACTAATCCTTGTGGAAGGTGGTGGGGATTGACTTCAGAGGGTTGTATTCCTGGCTACGCACAGCAGAAAAAAATTCTGAGAGCCCTATGACACATGAGAGACAGTGATTTCTTACGATAACACTTTGTAGTTTCTTGGAAACCATGATGACACCATAGAACTTGAATCAAATATTTTTAATCAATACATGATAAAATTTACAATTAAATATCAGCATATACTTAAATGAAGTTGTACAAATTCATTATTTAAAGCAGTGAAGTTAACTAAAGGGTTAACTAAACACGGTTTAAAGCTTGGGCATGTGAGGCTTTTGCCACATCTAGAGGAGCCACCAAGATAGTTGCTAAGGTCAAAATGAAGCAAACTAGTGATAAAGCCCAAACACCCCTATTGTAAAGCAGTGATACGATCAATGGGAAAACCCACAGAATACCTCTATTAACGAAGCAGTGTTTAGAATAATGAAAGAATCGACATGTATACAAAGTTGCTGGTGGGTGTAGTTGATTGGCTAAGATGATAGAATTCCATATTAAGAGTCAGAAGATGTGATGTATTTGATAAGGGAATGGTAATAGAAAAGAATAAAAGAGAATTATTTGTATTAATGATTGCTCAATCCATGGACTGAGACATTTGTGCAAATAAAGATCCTTTCTGCATTCTGGTCTTGTGAATGACTTCTTTCATAACAGAGGAAAGTTTTTTACATTACAATGCTTCATAGTTTTCTAATACTAATGTTAAGGCTTCACCACAATAATAATAATAATAATAACTAGGGGGTTATGCCCCTGCTTGCTTCACTTGAACACCCCCAGGGGTGTACGCTGGGTGCCTGCTATCTCGCGGTTGAGCCGTTCAAAGGGTGTCGGGACGTTCCTCCATTAGAAAAAGCGGTTGTATTTAAAGAGATGGTATATACAATAGTATGTTGGGCGCAGGAGGAAGACAGTTTGATCCATAGTTGTTATAGATAGAAAATCAGGAAAATCAGTTACTTCAGTATTTCACTACAACTGTCCATTTTAAATACCAATGAATAATAAAACGTAGTAAAAAGGTAAAAGTAAATTACATTAACGCCTCATCAAAAACAATATTATGAATTACTTTATCCTCTAACTTATTTTCTATAAATGTTGATTTTTTGCATTTCTGTTCACATATTGTTCGGGATATTTTTCTTTTCTTCATTTATTGGACGATTCTCTTTGTTCTTGATTTGTAGTAAATGTAGCTCTATTTTATTCATTTTCTTTTTTTGACGTTCATTATCAGTTCTTGCCGCTGTTTTTCTATCGCAATGTAAAATTCAACATTCTTGAACAGATAATTTGCTTTTCTGCCTTGCCATTATAACCGATTGTGTTGAATAGTGAGTTAGCACTGAGAGTGTCACTGGATGGGACGGAGAGAGGATGTGCGCAGTAGGAGTAATGATTAGGTGAGGGAGTGGTCAAGGCTGAATAACATGGCGACAACAGAAAACTTTTTTTTATTTAATATAATAGAGATATGATGATAATAATAATAATAAAGAAGAAGGAGAAAAACATAATAAGGTAGAATATTGTGCTAAACTGCATCTAAGTGTCTCCATTTTGTGACAACATCAAGAATAATACTTAACAAGCTTCGAGATGGAAAGACTGAGACGTACACACCGAAGGAAAGAAAAGCCTGATAACAGGGACATTTATTTAACAATGAATTATCCACAGCTATACTTTCAAAAGAATCACCTTCCTGCTGTTAACACCCACAGGAAACATCACATAAAGTAACAGTTATACTAAAACAAGCAATACTGCTGTTTCTGAAGTCACATTTACTCTTCTGGTGTTCCCGATCGTTTTCCACTTTGTCATGTCGTGCCTCCCTTCATGATCCCTCCTTATCTTCTACAAGGCCCTACTTATCCAATTACCCTGGAGTCGGCACCTGCCTTCATGAACCTTCCTGGGTTTATAAAGAATAACATGAATATTCCAGGGGTTTGTAGAATGCACAGCTCAGTGTATCTGTGTGATATTTTTCTGTCAATCATCCATCCAGCCCTGCGTATCTTCAGGGTAATCTGCTGGCTACTACAGTACAGTTTGCATCCATGACCACATGTGTACTGATAAAGTGATATTGCTTGCAGTTCACATATGCATACTTGTCCTCACAGGTGGCGCAGTGGTAGTGCTGCTGCTTTGCAGTAAGGAGACTGTGGAAGATTGTGGGTTCGCTTTCCGGTTCCTCCCTGTGTGGATAGTGCTTTGAGTACTGAGAAAAGCGCTATATAAATGTAATGAATTATTATTACTTATCCACATTTAGGGCAATGATATTTATGAGCATGCCAAATTGTATGAATGCAGCTTGCTTTAACATTACCTCAAATGCAATGATAGGGGGGATGTACAGATGTGCATACTATCTCATATATTGTAAGAGTGTTCATAGTTTGATGCAAAATTCAAGAAATGGTTGGTTATTACATACCCAAATCATCACTATTGCAGTGCTTCATTTTACATGCAACCTTGTTGACACTTTTATTTCAGCAAACAGGGCAAGGCTTCTCCACATAGATGGAGCCATCACATAACGTACAAGACTTGTTATGAATATCATTCAATCTCCATCAAATGGATATCTTTTTATGAGTTCATTGCTCTCCAGCATTTCCGAAACATTTCTTCTTCCCCAGAACATGTGTGCTGATGTCTACATGAACTCCATCTTCTGGCAGCTCCTAGCAAGTTAAGATAGCTCATAAGCTGTCCTAAATCCTGGTGAAGTTAGGAGTAGTCTCATAAATTAGGAAAATTGATAAATTGCTTTTACTCCAGTTCCTAAGAATAGGTCCAAATATGTGTCACACTGAGATTTTTTAATTTTTTTACTCTGTGACATTCAGATACATGTAATGGTTTACAAAATTAAACAATAACATAAAGTAACTAAAAACTTTAGAGTTCTGTGTCTGGGTAACATTAATCCAGTAATCCAGGGTTTGACTTCTACAGTATGTCTGGATGTGGTTCATATGGAGTTTGCACATTCTTTGCATGTCTTTTTGGTTTCCTCTAGCAATCCCATTTTGCTCCAACATCCCTAAAGATGTACAGATTAGGTTAATTGGTGATTCCTTATCTGCCTGGGTGTGTGTATAAGCAGGCCCTGTGATGGACTGGTTCCTTATCGATGGCTATTTCATACCTTGTGCAAGTGCTGCCAGTTCAGGAACATCAGCTTCTGCTGATGACATTTGATTATTTTTATCAATATTTCAGTTTATTATGAATTTATTTGAGTTATGTCAATAAGTAAATTATTTGGGGAATTACTAAAATGGATGAGTGAAAGTTAAAAACCCATTTTCTTACCTGTATAATGTATTTCACTCCTCTCCCTACAGCATTGGGCTCAAGGCCTGACTGGGTTGTATCGATGCTACTTGGTATCGAAACTTCAACTCCCAGCAGTCCCTGCAGTGGCTCTGATTATTATCCATTAGACTCTGTCTGCTGAGGGTGCAGGGGCTGCTGGGGACAAGGAGGCCGGTGCAAGATTTAAAAGGAGGCCAGGTCTACAGAGAGGGGAGGAGAAGTCTTTTGTTTCGTGTCTTGACTTGCCGATCTGTGTGTCTTCCCATTTTACTACCTGTGGATTCTTGTTTTATCCTGGATCGTCTCCTGTTTTGGGTGTATGGACTGTCTGGTGTCTTCCTGCTGCATGAGGACTGTATGAGGATTTACTGTCAACCTGCGATGAAAGGAGCGCTCCTGATCCCATTTACACGTCATCATCTCATCAGGAAATACCGGTAGGACCGACTTTTACATTCACATGCAGCGTGTTGATCTCTGGACTATCTACCCCCATCATTTCATTTCATCAGTTTCCATTTTTCATGGACTTCACTGTGTGTGTTTTTGTTATTTGTACCACCATGTAGTTGTTTGTTATTGTTGAATTTGTGTTTATTGCATATCACCGTAAAGGGAACTGGGGTGGGATTGTTGTAGTTTGTATAGTTATATTTAATTTATTGTTGTTTAATGCAGTCTTCAATTTCTATTTTATTACTGGTTGCTTTTTTGTCTCTTACTGAGTGTGTGTGTGTGAGTCGGGCCAAGGCTGGGTGCGTTACTGGGATCCCCACCAAAAAAATAAATAAATCACCGTCCTATCGATGGTGTGAATCTTAGCTGAGTTGTTTAGTCCGCTACAGGGTCACCCACTTACAACAATAGCCCACCTTGCATGACTTTAAATTTGAGAAGAAAAAGAGTTCCCCAGGAGTGCGATCACCAGGATGTGGGTTGGATATGCAAGCTCTGCACAGACTGACCAGACTAAAACTGTAAACCAGGAGCTGCAAGGCAGTAGCAATGGCCACTGCTCAACCATGTCACCTATGAGTTAAATTTACTTGTGCTTAAAAATAGAAAAAAACAAAGTTATTTTAGTGCATAATGACTCTGCAAATTGCAAGGCAGTGCTGACAACTCTTAATTTGAAAGGCTTAAATTTTACTAAAAGGTGTTATCTTTGACAATAATTTAGCCTTTAGTCATCACATTTCCACACTATTTAAGACCTGCTTTTTCAGGTGTTGCAAAATTATGGTAGATTGTTCATATACAGCACCTTGAAATTGTGTGAATATTATAAATATAATTAAGTTTAGACTCCATTTTAAAATAAAGATATAAATGACTTAGTTCCACTTTGCTTAACAAAATGTTTTAATGTTGACTCTAAGTGCTTAAGCTACCATGGGAGGCAGAGCCTTCAGACTTAGGAACCCTCAAAATCTACTGTCATACACTGGGTGTCCCGATGTTGGAGTGATCCCATCATTCTCTCTTTGTGATTGTGTCTATTTCTTATTCTCTTTCTCTACTCGGTGTCTTGCAGTGGCACCTCGTGATCAACTTATCCCTGCCAATCTTAGACGGATGTCTTAAAGTACATATGCTGGCGTTAATAAAAGAGCCAGTGTCAGGACTTTGTCATATTCTGCTAGATAGATAGATAGATAGATAGATAGATAGATAGATAGATAGATAGATAGATAGATAGATAGATAGATAGATAGATAGATAGATAGATAGATAGATAGATAGATACTTTATTAACCCCAAGGGGAAATTATAGTGCGTTATCGAGATCTGGGCTGGATGGCTGGGCAGCAAGCTGGAATCTCAGAGTACAATCTGGATTGTGTCTCTTCTCAATTTCAGTTTTTTTACAGATACTTACATTATTTAAGACCTAACTGTGGACAAAATGCAAATTATATCTAATTAGTCTGCTCTCGTCAAAAGTGTTGTAATATTCTAAGCTGTATAATTCTATATACATACAGTATTATATGGTATTTTTATTTTCAGGACTGCTTTTACTGTTTTTTTTTTTTGTTACATTTTACTTTACCTATACCTATATTATTAACAGTGGATGCAAATATCATGCCTGGTTGCTGTCCGTACGGAGCCTGTATTTTTTTCCCATGTCTACGTAGGGTTTTCCCCTGGCTGCTGTAGTTTTCCTTCCAAATCCTAAAGACATGCATATTAGGTTAGTTATCCAAAGTAAACTGGCCCAGTGTAAGTGTGGGTGTGTGCATGAATGTCATATGAGATGGACTGCTGTTGTAAGCAGCTCTGGGTCCTCAGTGCTCATTGCTGTCTGGATAGCTTCTCATCCCCTGCTACCTTGAATTCAATAAAATAGGGTTGAGATTGTGTGTTAAATTAAATTGAACCTACATAGATAACTAGATTGACCTTAGCCTTGAAAGAGAGGTCCATTAAAATGCAAAACAAAAAAAAGAAAAAATGAGTAAACATAATTAAAAAATCTGAATAACATAATATACAGCAGGGGTCTCCAACACATCGCTTGCGAGCTACCGGTGGCTCGCAACCCCTTTCCAAGTAGCTCGCCAAAGGGTTAATGAATCCTACATAAATTTGAAAATTGATTAGTCAAATTAGGGGTGGGCGATCGTTCCAAAAAATCATATCACGATCCACAATCTGAATTGCAATCTATCTTTTCAATGTGGTATACACTTAAGAGAATATCCGGACTCAAACTCATTAAGACCTAAGTAACACTTTATTTTAAATATCAAACAAAGTTGAATTCAATTGTTCTGTCGTTCGCTAGCTAATTGGAGTTAAGGCACACGCCCCAAAGCTGGCAAATGATACATTTTTGGGGACAGTGTTCATTATGGACAGGAGCTATAAAAATAAAGTTTTTCATTTATTTGCACCCTATCAGCTGTTAATTCACTACTTGTTGTAGTTGACTGCAGTAGTCACAATGTAAAATAGGTGACAAAAAGGTGGCTGGCCAGATTCCTTCAGCCAGTTTTATTTATGAAGCCTATGTACATTTTATTGACGCAGATGAAGAAAACATAAATAGTAATGTTCAAGTAATATAAAGATGTCACAATGTAACAAAAGTGGCATAAATAAACAATTCGTTCTATACAAAATTCCAACACTTAGCTCGCTCAATTGCATACAAGTTATGCAAATAAATTCTCAACATGGACATTGTTTTTTTTCACTTTGTAACCAATACTGGAGGCATACTATACATCTAGTTACACTGGCCGAAAACACTGAAACAGTCCTGTCTTTCTTCACATGAAATGTTAAAATGGTGCCCTACAAAGAGCAAGTCATTCTGAGTTTTTTCTTGACTGCTTCACCCTGTGAGTCCTGCTTTTCTAAATGCCTGTGCCTGTCATGGCCATTAAAGAATTGTGAAAGAATGAGACACAAAGCTAAAATGAAAGGTGATGACAGAGGGACAGAGGTAAAAGGAAGAATGAGAAAAGTACTAAAAACTAAGCACTAAAAGCATTGAAAAGTGACAGAGGAAATGCATGAGATGAAAAATATGTTATTTCATATAATTTCCTACTTTCTGGACTACAAAAAGCAAACTGAGAGCAAACTCTACTGTTGCTTTACTTTTTATTTTCATTTTTCAGATTAGCAATTAGACGCCTTTATGTTACTTGTTTACTTAGTTATATTGAAATTGTTTTATTTTCTAGTTCTATTAATGGCTGCTTATTAGTTTTAACTATCCTTAAAGTAATGTAGGATTTTAAAAAATAATTACATATAAATATGTATTGTGGAAGAATAAATCAACAAAGAAACTCAAAAAAGAGTTGAGGAATTGTCCCTTTATAATGTCCGGAAATCTTGCAGAAAATAAGTGAAAGATTTGATCAAAAAACATAACATTTGATAGCAAACAGGAGATGGCTGTGACTTTATATAGAAAATGGTGACCAGAAGGAAGTACTGATGAAAGTGACGTCATAACTGGAAGACGAAAAAGACATCATCAGGAGGTGACTGGAAGTGATGTCATTGGGGGAGACCAGAAGTGACATCATTAGGAAAGGCTGGAAGTGATGTCATCGTGAGGTGACCGGAAGTGACGTCATCTTCAGGAGCCAGAAGTGATGATATGGAATGTAAGCCATTTTGGGATTCAGGGACTGCTGGAGGTGAGTGAGTTATTTTATTAGTTTTCTTTGACAACTCTGGTGAAAGAAGGAGAGAGGCGTTAATACTCAATATCAACCCCTTGTCTCACAATATTTTTCTCACCGCAGGACTTGTTGGCTGCCTCCTAAGCACTCGTGTGTGACAGCTCTGAACTTTGGACCCGCAAATCCACAATGTACACACACAATATAGTGCCCAATTCACCCTCAGTTCAGTCTCTAATTCTTCTGACTTTCTTCTGCCGCCTCTACTCCTCCCGTCACAAGCTCCATCCTCTTCCACCTGACTCTGGCGGCGAGGCGGCCTCTTTTATAGTTCACCCGGATGTGCTCCGGGTGCTTCCTGATGATTTTATGGCAGCACTTCCTGGTGTGGCAAGGAGAAAAAATGAACATCATAATTGTCAATGATAATATTAATCATAAATATCTTAGTGTCACTGTATCGATTGTATTACAAAAGTATGCCAGGCCACACCACAACATAATGACTTAAGCCTCATAAGTAGACCTACCCTCCAAAATCCTGGTGCTGCTTCCTTGAAGGACAGAGTGTCTGAGGCTTTAGGTGTTTTCAAAATGTTCCTAATACATCCTGAGAATATTCCTAATAGCCCAACGTGAAGAATGTTGTGCTTGAACACGATCTTTGTTATTGTCCACCAATGCATAGCACAGAAAACCAAGAATAATTCACTACTTTGAACAAGCAACACATTCTTCCCAATTCTGTCCCTCCAGTGGACACATAAGTATTGAAGAATCCCAGCAAGACCACAGAGTCAGTAACCCTATAAGCACACATCCCGTTATCAGTGAAAGAGCTGAACACTGTCAAGAGTTTTTCAGTGTATTCAGTCAAAGTGATAACAGGCAGAACTTTACCCTTGTCTACTTGAAATTGCATTGGACCAAACTACTTATAAAAAAAATGTCAATTGTATCCTCAAACCCTCCAGTATCCTGTCTTTTGAGGAAACCAACATAATGCTATGCAAAGAGGTGAGTCACATTTTATGTAGTTATTTCCATTTATTTTTACAACAGTTCTTTCCTAGTGAAATTACAATCCACATCCCAAGAGTTAATTATCACAGACACAGTTTAGTATAGTACATCCAATAGTGCCACACAAATGATCCTTATCCTATTAGCTTTGTTAAATGGTGCGACTCAAACCACTTACACCTGAACACCAGCAAAACCAAGGAGCTGGTGGTGGATTTTAGGAGGCCCAGACCCCTCATGGACCTCGTGATCATCAGAGGTGACTGTGTGCAGAGGGTGCAGACCTATAAATACCTGGGAGTGCAGCTGGATGATAAATTAGACTGGACTGCCAATACTGATGCTCTGTGTAAGAAAGGACAGAGCCGGTCATACTTCCTTAGAAGGTTGGCGTCCTTCAACATCTGCAATAAGATGCTGCAGATGTTCTATCAGATGGTTGTGGCGAGCGCCCACTTCTACGCGGTGGTGTGCTGGGGAGGCAGCATTAAGAAGAAGGACACCTCATGCCTGGACAAACTGGTGAGGAAGGCAGGCTCTATTGTTGGCATGGAGCTGGACAGCTTGACATCTGTGTAGTGAATTATTCTTGGTTTTCTGTGCTATGCATTGGTGGACAACGGGCGCTCAGCAGGCTCCTATCAATTATGGAGAATCCACTGCATCCACTAAACAGTGTCATCTCCAGACAGAAGAGCAGCTTCAGCGACAGACTGCTGTCACTGTCCTGCTCCACTGACAGATTGAGGAGATCGTTTCTCCCCCAAACTATGCGACTCTTCAATTCTACCCGAGGGGGTAAACATTAACATTATACAAATATATTGTCTGTTTTTTACCTGCATTATTATCAATCTTTAATTTAATATTGTTTTTTGTATCAGTAAGGTGCTGCTGGAGTATGTGAATTTCCCCTTGGGATTAATAAAGTATCTATCTATCTATCTATCTATCTATCTATCTATCTATCTATCTATCTATCTATCTATCTATCTATCTATCTATCTATCTATCTATCTATCTATCTATCTATCTATCTATCTATCTAGCTTTGCACCATAATTCCTGAATTCCGCCTTACAGTTGTTGATCTCACAGAGTGGCTCAAAGCAAATTCTTCAAGATAAGCCTAATTGGTCTAAGTGAATCATATGGTCGTCACATGATGATGGGCAATGCATGACCCTCAGAATTGTTTCATAGTATGCCTACCCAAGTTGTGGTCTGCTTAAACTTCTATTAAACCATAATGAATTTTGAATTTATGATCACTTTTTTACTGTTCCTATCACTACCTCTTATATTTGCTATGAGTAACATTGCCTGGAGTGCTCGTATTACTAAAAATAAAATGAACACATGCTATTCTATATACAGTAGGCATGCACATCACTTTAAAGAATAATAGAGATGCATGATTTTGTATAATAGACATTATACTAACAGAGCATGCAGCTATCAAAAATAGCAATTTAACATGACCAAGTAGTTGTGCAACTACAAGTGTGAATTTTGTGTTCAGTGTTGTGCCACCTGTTATTTAGGAGAGCATGCGTTTCTGTAGCACGAAAATATAATAATTATTCCCCATATCCCATCTCACAACCTATTAAACAATCAAACCAAGAAGCCTGACAGCAAAGTCATGTACTGTATAAGAAAAAGGGGAGAGAAAAGGGTATGACAGACGTGTTTGTGCGATGAAGAGGCAGTGGCACTAGATTCAGATGTTGAAATGAAAATAAGAGGTGTAGGACAAGAATGTGACAATTTTCAGAGTGTTATGAAAGATGAGGGAATTGGGCTGAAGTACTGTACATATATATAGGCTGTAGCTGTTTCAATGGCCATAAACAACTCCTCATCATATGTTTGCCATTATGGCATACATTGAATCTAAATTTGTAACAGTTCTGCAAAAAAGATTTTATAATAAATTTAATGGGAGAGGAAGAATTCTTCCTGTCACACTATTTTAAAGTGATTCAATAAATATCAATACTGGTAGTGTGAAGGATGTGTTTGTTAGATCACCGAAAACTGTAAGAACATATCAAAAACATCAAACAAGCTGTAGACATTCAGCATGATGGTAGAATTAAACATTTTAAATTGAACTGTTTGCCAAATTATTCAGCAAGATTTATCCTTTCACCCATATAAAATACAAATAAAACATACATTTGTAGGGATAAGGTGGCTTTTTTTAGCTCTTGGTTAATTAAATTTTTAAACAGAATCTGGGCTATGTTAAGCTATTTGTGAATAACCCAAGTAGAAAAATTTTAATGTTGGAGCTCATTTGAAAAATGTTATTTATATTAAACATTTCCACTGGCGGTGATACAGTATACTGGCAGTGTTTTCTGCTTTGAATAATAATAGTTTTATGTTCTCGTCCCAGGTGCTCACTGTTTGAAGTTTGCATGTTATAATTTCAGAGCTTCTGCTATTTGACTATCTGTGTTTCAAACAGAAATTTAAATATACAGACAGTGAAATAGTAGATGCACTGAACTTGCTGGTCTTCACATGTATGGGAGTATATAACCTCCTGGCAGTAACAGGGACTGCTAAGGAGGTACTGAGTCATTTAGAAATCATAGAGGAAGAAGTACTGCTTAGATTAAATAGGCTGAAATCAAACAAATCACCAGGACCAGCTAATATTTATCCTTGAGTGCTTAGGGAAGTTAGTGAGTACATATATACACATTTGACACATATTTTTAGGAAGTTGCTGTGCACTGGGGAAAAATTGAAGGACTTGAAAATGGAAAATATTATCCCATTATATAAAAAGGCTTGGTCATGCAGATGCCAGCATCTATAGGCCAGTAAGCTTAACATGCATCCCAGGTAAATTAATGGAAGGAATGATTAAGGATAAGATTGAGGAACACATGGCAAGAACAGAAATGTGGCCTGTAGGGGGCATCACTGAGCCTCAAAACCTCAGACAGAACTATACATATACAGTCCGGGTTCAAGTGAAGGTATTTTTATTAAACAAAGTACCTTTTCACAGGTCTTGTTTAATCAAATCACAACAATTCAATTCTTCCTTCCTTCCTTTTCTAATCCCTGTTTTATCCTCCGGGTATTGGAGGAGTGTGTACAGTTTAAATAACCCCAACCTGTCTCTCTTTTCTGAATACATCTGGTGTGCCTTAGAAATCTCCTATATATCCACTGTCCAGATTAGACCCTGTTCTGCTCATCTCTGGGATGTAAATAGATCAGAATACAAGGTAGGCTGGCTGCAAGCCTTTGTAGCAACACTGTGCCATCTGTCAGCTGCACCCTCTTCTAGCTACCAGCAGAGCTGAGAAATTGAACAGCCACTTATATAAGACCATAATGAATATGGTGCTGCTAGTTAAGCCCTTGTTTTAGGTAAATGTTAAAATGGTTGTTTCATTCTAATGATACAAGTGACTGAGTGCCCAGTATTAACACAGCTAAGATTACAAAGCACTCTTAAAAGAGCACAGAGGGCTATGCTCTCCTTTGTGGGAGTAATCATAAGAATACTGTTTGCTACTTATGTGGGTGAATACTAATTTCACAATTAATTAGAAACTGAAAGAAACCCAGGTGAGCACTGAAACAGACGCGCACCATTGGAAAATAGCTGCATTCAATAGCAATATCTGTTAATTAAAGATCTTCTGTTTGCAAACCTCTGCAGAACACTGAGACAGTAGGAGAGGGGCAAAGAAAGACACTTGCAACAGACTGAGGATATTACAGAATATCCCATCAGTTCAATGCAATATATCTGGATATTAACTTCTTCATCTTATACAAAATGATTTCTGCAAAGAGGGAAAGACTGATTTACTTGCTCACTTAAGTGTTTTTAGATCTTTTAGTAAAAGTTGACACAAAGAACTGCATGTCAAGAATCATTCATGTAAGGCATCTCTGTGTGCAACCATAATTCACAACAACATTCCTGTAGTGTTTTGCATTTGTAAAACACAATAGAGGCTTGAGCAAAGGGAATGTTAAAAAGAAAAAAACATCTGAAACGCTAAAGTACCTTAATCAGTATTTAAATAATTACCATAGAATTACTAAGGACAATAATGTGTGCCATGTGGCTTTACAGTAATTAGTTAAACTTTGATTTATTAGAGCAGGGTCAGCAACCTTTCAGCAGTATTGTGCCAAACCTATGTTACAATATTATTCTGGGTGTCGACATAATTCTACCAATTTTGTTATATATAGTATCAAAATTGGTCTGGTTATAATGGGCTCCAAAATATTATTATAACCGGATCTTATATTATTGGTCATTCAATATTTTAAAATACATAGGATCATATGTGAAAAGAATGTTTTGTCAAATTTTAATTTTCAACGCATTTATTAAAAATTATATTACAAATTATAAATTACAAGTTTTTTCAATACAAAATACATAGTTTGAATAAGAAAAAATTATCAAGAATTCTTTTTTTAATTTTATTGATTTTATTGTAATCATTCCATACAAATAGATCAATTTTTACAAAAAATAGGATTGAAAACAAATCAACCCCCAACCCTGAGAAAGAGAGCATGGCCAACGGAGTAAAACTTAAAGCTAGTAAAAATAAGTAAATTGATGAGTTTAATAAGCGGATAAAGATAAATGGAGAAGAAAAAGAAATGGGAAGAGAATCTGCTTCCTCAGTGCTTTAAGAGCTTAATCTAATGTGTTATTGATTAGATCCTGCCAGGTTTTGAAAAAGTTCTGCACAGATCAACTAAGTGAGACTTTGATTTTTTCCAATTTCAAATAGTATATAACATCAGTTACCCACTGACTTAAAAGAGTAGAGTTAGGATTCTTACAGTTGAGCAAGATGAGTCTATGTGCCAATAGTGTAGTAAAGGCAATCACAGTTTGTTTGTCCTTCTCCACTTTAATCCCATCTGGAAGTCCACCAAACACAGCTGTTAATGGATTAGGAGGGATTGTGATACCAAGGCTGTCTGAAAGGCATTTAAAGATTTTGGTCCATAATGATGTTAATTTGGTGCAGGCCGAAAAACATGTGACCTAGTGAGGCTGGAGCTTGATTGCAGCGTTCGCAGGTTGGATCTTGCCCTGGAAACATTTTGGACAATTTTAAATATTGTACTTAGGAGGAGCGGCGGCAGCTTGCAGCGGCCTCTCCGGACCGAAATAGTGTTTTTATGTAGTATTTGTCATTTTGTTTTTCTGCTCTTCAGTAGTACATGGACATCAGAACAACCAGTGTCCATGTACAGTGCATCTGGAAAGTATTCACAGCGCATCACTTTTTCCACATTTTGTTATGTTACAGCCTTAATCCAAAATGGATTAAATTCATTTTTTTCCTCAGAATTCTACACACAACACCCCATAATGACAATGTGAAAAAGTTTACTTGAGGTTTTTGCAAATTTATTAAAAATAAAAAAACTGAGAAATCACATGTACATAAGTATTCACAGCCTTTGCTCAATACTTTGTTGATGCACTTTTGGCAGCAATTACAGCCTCAAGTCTTTTTGAATATGATGTCACAAGCTTGGCACACCTGTCCTTGGCCACTTTGGCCCATTCCTCTTTGCAGCACCTCTCAAGCTCCATCAGGTTGGATGGGAAGCGTCGGTGCACAGCCATTTTCAGATCTCTCCAGAGATCTTCAATCGGATTCAAGTCTGGGCTCTGGCTGGGCCACTCAAGGACATTCACAGAGTTGTCCTGAAGCCACTCCTTTGATATCTTGGCTGTGTGCTTAGGGTCGTTGTCCTGCTGAAAGATGAACCGTCGCCCTCAGTCTGAGGTCAAGAGCGCTCTGGAGCAGGTTTTCATCCAGGATGTCTCTGTACATTGCTGCAGTCATCTTTCCCTTTATCCTGACTAGTCTCCCAGTCCCCACAGCATGATGCTGCCACCACCATGCTTCACAGTAGGGATGGTATTGGCCTGGTGATGAGCGGTGCCTGGTTTCCTCCAAACATGACGCCTGGCATTCACACCAAAGAGTTCAATCTTTGTTTCATCAGACCAGAGAATTTTCTTTCTCATGGTCTGAGAGTCCTTCAGGTGCCTTTTGGCAAACTCCAGGTGGGCTGCCATGTGCCTTTTACTAAGGAATGGCTTCCGTCTGGCCAATCTACCATATAGGCCTGATTGGTGGATTGCTGCAGAGATGGTTGTCCTTCTGGAAGGCTCTCCTCTCTCCACAGAGGACCTCTGGAGCTCTGACAGAGTGATCATTGGGTTCTTGGTCACCTCCCTGACTAAGGCCCTTCTCCCCCGATTGCTCAGTTTAGATGGCTGGCCAGCTCTAGGAAGAGTCCCGGTAGTTTCGAACTTCTTCCACTTACGGATGATGGAGGCCACTGTTCTCATTGGGACCTTCAAAGCAGCAGAAATTTTTCTGTAACCTTCCCCAGATTTGTGCTTCGAGACAATCCTGTCTCGGAGGTCTACAGACAATTCCTTTGACTTCATGCTTGGTTTGTGCTCTGACATGAACTGTCAACTGTGGGACCTTATATAGACAGGTGTGTGCCTTTCCAAATCATGTCCAGTTAACTGAATTTACCACAGGTGGACTCCAATTAAGCTACAGAAACATCTCAAAGATGAGCAGGGGAAACAGGATGCACCTGAGCTCAATTTTGAGCTTCATGGCAAAGGCTGTGAATACTTATGTACATGTGCTTTCTCAATTTTTTTATTTTTAATAAATTTGCAAAAATCTCAAGCAAACTTTTTTCACGTTGTCATTATGGGGTGTTGTGTGTAGAATTCTGAGGAAAAAAATGAATTTAATCCATTTTGGAATAAGGCTGTAACATAACAAAATGTGGAAAAAGTGATGCGCTGTGAATACTTTCCGGATGCACTGTATATCAATGTGAGACGCTTCTCTGCTACCGATATTCATATAAAAACATAAAGAATGATCTGCGGGACAAACTGTGCGACCTCGGTCTGCTCCGAGAACCGGACCTTCAGCCCCTGGCATTGCCTGATGCCAATGGCCGAGGGAGAGGCACACGGAAAGCGATGCACGAGGGAGCGGAAACGTGGGAAGCGAGCGGGAGTTCATGCTAGGCTAAAAGCTAACCCTAGCCAGTCAGCGCTCCCGTCCATATTACTTTCTAATGTCTGCTCCCTGGACAATAAATTGGACTGCATCCAAGTCCAGCGAATACCGTTTGTGTCTTTGTTTTCATGGCGATGTGGCTCAGCGACAGAGTTCCAGACACCGCCATTCAGCTAGATGGGCTAGTCGCATTTCGAGCCGACAGAAATGTTACTCTGTGCAGTAAGACTCGCGGTGGTGGACTGTGTGTTTATATCAACACGGAATGGTGCAGTAACTCTGTGCTTGTTTCTAGCTACTGCTCACCGCTAGTGGAGTTTGTGATTATTAAATGTAGACTTTTTTATTTGCCTCGGGAATTCACCACCATCCACATAATCGGAGTTTAAATACCCTCCAGTGCTAATGCTAAGGAATCGCTTTGGGAACTGTACAGCGCCATCACAGACATACAGAGCACACACCCAGATGGACTGCAACCAACAGCAACTGTATCAACTTGGAGGAGTACACGTCATCAGTGAACCAGCTACATCAATAAGTGCATTGATGACGTCACTGTCTCCAAGTACATCACTGCACGCCCCAACCAGAAACCATGGACTACAGAGGAAGTGCATGTGCTACTGAGGACCTGGGACTCTGCCTTCAGGAAAGGTGATGAAATTGCCCTGAGAATAGCAAGAGCCAAACTATCCCGCATCAACAGAGCAGCAAAGCGTGCACACACCCAGAGAATCCATGGACTTTTCCTACATGACAAAGATGCACGGAGCATGTGGAAAGGCGTCCAGGCTATCACTAATTACAGGACAACACCACCCACCTGTGACAGTGATGCGTCCCTTTCAGATGTGCTGAATAACTATGCACGGTTTGAAGCACAGAACAACATGGTGATGAGGAAGTCCACCTCTCCTCCTAGCGACCAGGCATAAAATCTGACTGTGGTCGATGTGAGAAATACTCTACAAGGAGTCAACCCACGGAAGGTTGCAGCACCAGACAATATTCCTGGCAGAGTACTAAGGGAATGTGCAGACTAGCTGGCAGACGTTTTTACTGACATCTTCAACATCTCCCTGAGCACCACCATCATCCCAACCTGCTTCAAAACCACCACCATAGTTCCCGTGCCAAAAAAGTCACAAGTATCCAACCTCAATGACTACCGTCCTGTTGCACTCACACCCATCATTATAAAGTGCTTCGAGAAGCTTGTCATGAGGCACATTAAAACCCTGCTGCCCCCTTCACTGGATCCCCTGCAGTTTGCTTACCGCCGGAACCGTTCAACAGATGATGCAATAGCCACCACCCTCCATCTGGCTCTAGCTCCTCTGTACAATAAGGACACATACGTTTGAATGCTGTTTATTGACTTCAGTTCAGCATTCAACATGATCATTCCTCGGCAGCTGACGGAAAAGCTGTGCCTGCTGGGACTGAACACCTCCCTCTGTATTTGGATTCTGGACTTCCTGACTGAGAGACCTCAGTCAGTCAGGATTGGAAACAGCATCTCCAGAACCACCACACTGAGAACTGGAGCCTCTCAAGGCTGTGTGCTTAGTCCATTACTGTTCACACTGCTGACTCATAACTGTGCAGCAATGCACAGCTCTAATCACATCAGAAAATTTGCGGATGACACAACTGTAGTGGGTCTCATCAGCAACAACAATGAGTCAGCATACAGAGAGGAGGTGCAGCGGTTAACGGACTGGTGTAAAGCCAATAACCTGTCTCTGAATGTAGACAAAACAAAGGAGATGATTGCTGACTTTAGGAATACTAAAAGTGACCATCTGCCACTGAACATTGATGGCTCAACTGTGGAGGTCGTCAATAGCACAAAATTCCTGGTTGTCCACCTTGCAGAGAACCTCACCTGGTCCCACAACAGCAGCTCTTTAGCCAAGAAAGCCCAGCAGTAGCTCTACTTCCTGTGTAGGAGGAGGAAAGCCCATCTTCCACCAGCTACTCTAACAACATTCTACAGAGGAACCATAGAGAGCATCCTGAGCAACTGCATCACTGTCTGGTTTGGAAATTGCACGGTCAGGGATTGCAAAGCCATACAACAGATAGTGAAGGCAGCTGAGGAGATCATCGGTGTCTCTCTTCCCTCCATCATGGACATTTACACTACACGCTTCATCCGCAAAGCCACCAGCATTGTGAATGATCCAACACACCCTTCACATTCACTGTTTACACTCCTGCCATTGGGAAAAAGGTACCAAAGCATTTGGACCCTCACCACCAGAATGTATAACAGTTTATTTCTCCAAGCAGTCAGACTCCTGAACACTCATGGACTGGTCTGATATCTGATATATGTGTTCTGATCTGCAGTGTTGCACATGGTTGCACATGTTTGAACATTTGACTCATATGCACCTTGTTATATATTATGTGTCTTTATGTTATGTGTTGTGGATTCTTCGTTATCCTGTGTTTTATGTAGCACCATGGTCCTAGAGGAACATTGTTTTGTTTCACTGTATGCTGTACTACTGTATATGGATGAAATGACAATAAATACTCTTGAATCTTGAAATGCGACGGATGTGCTCGATGTATAATTGTGAGTTGAATAATTGTATGATTTGCGCATATGGAGCTTGAGTGAATTCTCTGCATTGCTACCTTCCACTACTTTTCTGATATGTTGAGTGAGAGATCCTTTTCCGACTGTCCTCTTGGATCTTTGAAAGGGAAGGACTGTAAAATAGTTTTATATATTGCAGTCCTCGAAACTGAAAAATATATTTTCCAGCATAGAGGAAGGTGGGAGATGAGGAAAATCGAGCAGGTTCTGTTTAAAAAAGTTTCTAATTTGAAGATAGTGAAAAAGATATGTTGCTGGAAAGTTAAATTTGGAATGTAACTGTTCATAGGATGCAAAGACGTTGTCTATGTACAGATCTCTAAGTGATTTAATCCCAAATAATGGCCAGATAATTCAGTTTTTGCCTCCTATGTTAAGAACACATTGTTCCAGAAGTCCTATTCTTTGCCTAGGTGTTCATGGTCAAACTTTAGTCTTGCCCTGATGCTCTTTGTGGACAGCAAAGTTTTCTTTGTGGCATACCTCTCATGTAGATCTAATTTGTGCAGCCTCTATATATTGGTAGAATCATGCACTTTGACATCAGCAGTAACAAGAGTTACCTGTGAGTCCTGTGATGAAATTCTAGGGTTCTTAGAGACTTCTTTCAGTATCTTGCATTCTGCTCTCAGGCTGAACTTGCTGGGGTGAGAATTTGACATTTGTTTGAAATCTTCCCCACTTGTAAATGGTCTTCTGGACAATGAAATGGTTGATTTCCCTTCTCAAACTCACATGTATGTAACCTTCTTTCTAAATGCCTCAGACAGCTCAGTACTGGCATGGTGATAACACACATTTCAACAACAAAGAGCAAACCAAACTAAATGTCTCTGGTTTAAATACGACGGGTTCCTCCAAGATCCTCCCTAATGATGTTCCAATCATTTGAACCTGATGCGGTACACCTGATTCTAATATTAGCTATCAGAAGTAGTGATAAATGCAGAGATGTATTCATGTGATGGCGCGGGTCAGTTCCACGCTACCGGATCCCACCGGGAGCCTCTTCAACCTACCACCACTGATAACGTTTCCAAGGGATGAGCCTGGCAAATGAGGACACCACACAAAGCAAGGGGAAGGTGCAAAGTGCTCAAGAGCTTTTATTAAAACCATTCAAATACCAAACAGTGTTCAAAAGAACAGCGCAAAGTCCAGAATAAACAAATAAACCAATAAGAAAGTGAATTAATGGGGATTAAAATTCAAAAAAATAAATTTATTAAAAACAAGGTAAAAACCAGTTGGCAGGAAAGTGTCCTTTCTAAAAGCCATATGCCTTGTTTTTTTAACTGGCGTCTCCTCTGCTTATCCCTTGCGGGCCTTGCAGAAGAGAAGTCACATTACCGACAGACACAGCTGACTTTCCATAGATCTGGGACCCTGCCGCAAGGGTCTATCTCCGGACCTAGGTTTGGGTCTCCAAAGGCCATGGCGCTCACAATGGGGCTCTCAGTCCAAGCCTATGACTTTTGCTGCCTTCCTGGGCTTCTGTGGCCATCTGATCACTCCAGCTCCCCCAAGTTGCTCAGCTGGAGGGATCCCACTACAACAGTTGTGGGCATTGGCCACCCGCTCCTCTCCAGGGGCACTCCACACCACTGCCTGTCTCTGCTCACTCGCTCGCTCATTCTCTCACATCGGCTCCTTCCACCTCCTGCCTTGTTCTCTCTTTTTCTCCCTTTAACCTCCATTCTCCCTCCTTCCTCTTACTCACACTTCCCTTTTAAAACGGGGACGTGGCATAGCTGCGGCAATCAGCAGTTCCCGGTGCCAATTAAGGTCATGGGCGATCCTGCGCCTGTGCACTAAGTGCAGGGCCATCCACTCCCACATCGCACACGGGAACTGCTCTCGCCACTCTTTCATGCCCCCACCTGAACACGCGAGTCTGTCAATTATTTATTTAAAATACGCCAGTCAGCCACGGACCTCACATTATCACAACATACTGTACTTTTTCCACATGTGAAATTTACATTTGTGTTTATTTAAATTATACAATGGACTACAAAATGTAATGTGGCATGATATTTGTTATATCACCTTCATCTATAGATAGTACTTAAATGAAGATCAAATCCTAAATATGTCCACATATGTTAAAAAAGAAGAAAATACTGCATGGATTGTACTTACTTTTTCATATGTTGCTCTGCTACTACATATAGTTCTAATTAAGAGTCCCATTAATGAAAAGGACATATGGAATGAACGACTATTTAACAGAAAAGTTCTGCCAATAACGTCTCAAGTATTTTGCAAATTCTAGTTTGAACTGCATATTTCCACATTCTGCTGTGAGTTATGTACAGGAAAGCAAAATATTTTTTAACTTATTGGCCCTATTAAAATTGACCTCTATGCAGTCTCTGTTCTCTCGTCTGTATGGATGTGACTTCATGTGTACCAGCAGGACGCACTTCTGCTTTGTTGCCAATTTGTCTTGTCAGGCTGCAAAACTCAACATTCCCAGAAGGAATTAGGTGGATAAAGAAGAAGTCGGCTACATATCAGATAATTACATTTTCTTAGTGCTTAGATGGGAGAAGCATTACTACACTTCTTGACTAAAGTGTCATTTATTAAGTAGACATGTACATTTTATTGAGTGACGATGAGGAAGATCTTTAAATCCAACATATGATGTGCAGCCCCCCCTTCCCAACCCAGGCTCTTAGTTATGCTCAGCCAGGGATAAATAAAATGAACCTCTTCTGGCTTCAGCATTGCCTGGGGGGTCAAGATGAGATAAATAATGATCCCTCAAGATGAAAGGTAAATATGAGGGGTCACCACAGCACAATTTTTCAGATGTTGCCACATGGTGACTAAGGTGAAAATAACATGGTGCATTTTTATAGCAACCTTGTACCCAGAATAAAGCCAAGAGGCCAAGATGTACAAAAATATAAAATGTATTGAAACTCTAGGAAGAAATGAACAAGTGAATAGCACAAGGTAGCAAAAATAGAAGAAAATTAACGCAATCTGTGGCAGTTCTAAGCTTAAATGCATTGAGCCCCTATTTGTTAGGCGGCATGGCTCATTTACTTGCTCACAAATGAGACTGATACATTCCTAAACTCATCTTAAATGTACATTTTTTCTCTATCTCTAAGTACAGCTTTTCTCCCAAAAAACTAACTCTTAGCTCTACAGCCCACTTTCCCTGAGCCTACTTTCCCTGAGTCTGCTTCCAGTCAAGCACCAGAGCTACTGTTATAAGGTTCTGCCATACTTTGACCAAAAGATGCCAACTTTTCTGTCATTTGCTCCCTGCCCTTTATTTTTCTTTACAAAAATGGCCTATTGCCAGTCGATCACTTGCCTCTAGCATCCTGAGAAAAACACTACCTGTTTCTGCCCAAACTACCATTCTCTCACACTTCTGCTGCTGCCCCCCTTTCACGACACCAGGCACATATACAGGGCATACTGCCACCTTCCTCTGCCATTCTTTCTGAACTATCACCTTTGTTTACATCCTAACTGCCAATCTGGGCTTTTCTGTACATTTTAAACCCTTCCAAGCCTTATACCGGCCTTCTGTCAACTTTATATTTATTATGCAAACCTTATATACAGCAGAATGTGCTACTCTTTAGACAGAGGAACAACTGTTGATCTGTTTTATAAATGAATGTACAAAATAATTCACTGCCACTCGGCCAATTGTTGCTTAATTTCGTATTCTTCAGGTGTTTGAGAATTTAGAGGCACTTTAGATCCTAACATAGGGCAGCTTAATATGTTAGTGGAATTACATGATTTTTTTTTTCTTTCACAGCAGCTATGGGTAGCCATCCTTAAATCAGGCCCTTTATTGCTTGGCATTCAGTTGTTGAAAGACCTCAGTCAACATCCGTTGTGTGCTGGCGTCTGGCCTGCTATCATCTAGGTGTAGTGTACCGGAACATGAGTCGCTTATGCACAATCACACTGCTTCACTGAACTCACTCTCATGCTCACCCAATAGGATACTCTGATGAAATTGCTTTCTTTCTATATATATATATATATATAAATAAAGAAAGAGAGATCTTGAGATGTTCAGTAAATACATTAACTACGTATGCAGGGCATGTGTTTCTTGTCAACAGTCTTTCTGTAAAAATACTTTGCATTTCAATAAGCTATCAGCTGCATTCATATTTTTAAATTAAAATAATAAAAGATTTCACTGCTGCCTAGCTCCCACACAAAATAATATATCATTATTGTGACTTGCTTGAGGAAAAAAAGGTTTTAGGTAGTTCAGACTATTTAAATAAATCTTATTGTAGAAAACTTGGCTGCTTTTAAATAATAAATTGTTGTAATCAAGGCAGCAGAATAAACAAAAGATGCATGTTCTGCCTGAAGTATTGCTGCAAGCTTTCCTCTCATTTACAAGACTGTTGTGGATATAAGTATTGTATATATATGTAGATGACTGTGGACTTTGATCAGATGAATGTAAACCATTAAATCTGATCATATGACTGTGATGGGTTTGATTGGCTCCTTGTCCTTTGGCAGCTTGAACCCAGAACCGCTAATAGTCGTAACTGAGGATGAGCCGGGCAAATGAAGAGGTGGGTGTAAAGTGCTTAGGGCTTTTATTCCACAAAAATTCCATAAGTGCAAATGGTGCAGTGCTCTTCATAAATACATAAAATAATAAATCCCAGATAACAGCAGGTGAAAGTGAAGGTTAAAAGTCTCAAATAAATTATCAACAAATCTAAATAAAAAAAAGAATGGGGCTAAAAATCACAGTTTCTTCCATTAAAATGGTCACGAGCCTCAGTGCATCTATCTAAAATCTCCTCTGCTTATCCCAACAGGGCCTTGCAGTGAGAGGAGACACCCGTCGACAGGTGCAGTCAACCTTTTAAACCCAGGTTCGGGCCCCCACAACCAGTTAATTCCTTGGTGTCTACAGGGCACCACACCAAACTCCACTCGCGTCTCCTTCCTCCAGTCCTTTGGTGTCATTAGTGAATAGGACCACTCCTACTTCTGAATGTAGGTTTATAGGAATGCCCCCCTCTTGAGTGCAGGCCTGCCACCTGCTTTCCCAGGGGCATTCATCCAAACACCTGCATCCCCACCATACTGCACAGATATCTTACAATCCTACCTCTTCTTTCACTACTGTTTAACCTCTGATTTTGTAACCTTTTGGTTTCGCTCTCTTCTGCCGGGTCTTTAATCGGGATGCCTTTTCTGCTTGTGGGCACAGGCACTCTGCCTAACGACATCCTGAGCGTCAGTAGAGAACAGCTAAGTTAACATCTATTTGCTGCCTCCACTGAACGGTCTGTGACTGTGTAACAAAGTGTTGTACCCACAAGTTTAAGCCTAGCTGCACTTCTATTAATTGTTTATTAGTTAGAATGGCACCATCACCACGGACCCTGCTATACCACACCGACTTTTCAAATTAGTAACTAATCATGCTAAATCATGGGCCATGTGCACAAGCACATTGTTGGACTGTTCACATAAAACTGTACTCTGGAGGTAGTATACTGTCTGTGACCAGGACGGCCCAATAATCTTTCTATCAACATGAACTGTTCAAAAGATTAAAAATTAATGAAAAATCCCATTGAATGTATTATTAATATCCATCCATCCATCCATCCATTTTCCAACCTGCTGAATCCGAACACAGGGTCACGGGAGTCTGCTGGAGCCAATCCCAGCCAACACAGGGCGCAAGGCAGGAACCAATCCCAGGCAGGGCACCAACCCACCGCAGATGTATTATTAATATCCTTATCAATAATGTGTTCTCTGTGAAACTGGGAATTAGATTTATTGGCAATTCGACTTTGCATGACTGATCAGATAATATTAGCAACATGGTAACAAGTAAGGCCTATAAGTGTAATGTCATTTTAACGTTTTTTTAAACTTTCAAATAAATGCATTGTCTCCAGGAAAGGTATGGTGACCACTTTGTCATTATTTCACATTGTGATCACATAGTGCCGTATAAAGAATGTTGTCAGACAGATGGGTATGGTCACATGATATTGGCATCCATTTTAGGGAGACTACATAATCCGGTCTGGAAGCATAGTCAGATCAACAGAACTTCTGATCTTTTTGGAGCTGACATTTAATTTCAAATTGATTTTAATCACTTTTTCTATCTTTGTAAGTCAAGATTAATATCATTAACAAAAACGGCAATTAAAATCGCAAAAATTAGTAATTTGCTCATCAAAATAAAAATGAATCTAAAAGGTGAGCAATAAATGGAAACTGAAAGTAAAATCCCCTAACTGAAAACTAACTGAAATTAACGCTTTAAACACAGCCTTATTTATGGTCATTTTCTGATACAGTGGAACCTCTAGATACGAGTTTAATTCGTTCCAGCACTGAGCTTGTATAGCGAATTTCTCGTATCTAGAACAAACGTCCCCATTGAAAATAATGGAAATCCAGTTAATCCGTTCCGCATCCCAAATATATTAACATAAAAATCAATTTTCCTAACAAATAACACTGATAAATTATATATACTGTAGTCTACCTTTAATAAATAACACTGGTAAATAATATAACTGATTATTAAAAGAATCAAAACAGGTGTCCAAAGTGCAGTAGAGCATTCAATAAATCTTTAATCCTTAAAACAGTTGTGAAGTGGAGGTTTAAAGTACATAAGAATAACAATCCTTTAACACGAGGTTAAAACGTCAACAGGAAGCAGTCCTTCAAAAAAACAGAATGACAATCCCCGGTGCTTCTTCTCTGTTAGCGTCTCACCTGCTTCTCCCATGCGGGCTCTGCAACAGGCCAGGACACTTAATGCAGCTGACCTTCTCTACACCGTCCTGCTTCAGCTGTTTTGGCTCGCCTGTTCAGCTACACACGAGGCCTGTACTCACTCGCTCTCTCGCACCGACCTTCCTACTGCTGCGGAATCCTGCCTCCTCCTGCAACCTCCGTTCTCTCTCCTCTCCTCTCCTCTCTTTTCTTTTACTTCTTCTCCCCCCTTAACCGGCTCGCGCTTCTCTATATATGCGGGGAAGACATGGCAGCTGCTAGGGTTACCACTTTTAATACAAAAAAATAAGGGACGCATACGTATTGATTCAAAACGGGACGCGCAATTTCATTCTCAAATACTGGACGATTCTGTATTTTAAAGGACGGGTGGCAACCCTTCCCAGCCCATCAGCCACAGGACAAATCATGGATGTGGGCAGTTTCCCACCTGTGCACTTAGGTGAGAAACTAAAGCTACCACGCCCCCTCGCTAAGCCGCGAGCTATACCCACAGCCTGGCTCGTGGCTCGTTACGTGAGCCAATGCTCGTATTTAGATCTGAATTTTTCGCTCATACGTTCCTCGTATTTTGAATTTCTCGTATACAGAGGTGATCGTATCTCGAGGTTCCACTGTACTTTGATTTAACTGGCTAAAACATCAACATCTTTCAGAATTTTTACACCTCGAGAATAGTTACATTGTACACTGTCACACACGTGTGCATGGGAGGCAGCTAGAAGGATCAAAAGAAGGTAATGCCATGCCAGGCCAGGGGGTGGCGGAGTGCAGTAAACCTTTCTCTTTTATACTCTGCAGACCACACATGGGAAACTCTGCCTGGTACTGATGATGGCACTTCCGGTCAGGTATTGCTGTAATGCAGCAATTTGGCCATCTCTGAGAGAAAAAAAAGAAAAACATTGTAATGGGTGTCTGACTATGAAATACAGCATTTTAATGGCAAAACACTATACTTTAATTATACAGCATCCAGTAACGGCACACTGCATGATAACGTGCAGTGAATACACTTGACTTGACCATTCCTAGTTTTCATCCTCTTTCTCCGTAGTTTAGCATTCGTTTGCTCAGAGGTTGATGCGTTTGCTGCTTCCTGAGCAGATCTTCTTTTCTCCACCCTAGCGGCCCACTTCTTCTCTTCTTTCATTGGCATCTTTTTGCATTAAAACTGATTAAGTCAGTGTTTGTGTTGCAATTACTTAGTATGTTTTTACTTTAATTTTTCACTTAAGCTGCCATTTAAGTCTTCAATCTGCCTCAAGAATGATTTAAGATATGAAGAGGTAGGGGAAGTGACGGAGAAGGTGGTAAGGAATGAGAATGGCGCCCGTACGCATGCACCGCCTGGCTGCCCTGCTGGCCGCTACCGAGAGTTGATTCTACAATAAAATAAAATAAAAACAGGAATAACCTTGGAGGTCAATCATCACCCCGAAAGCGGACAGTAGATGTCACGTAGTATATGTGTACCAAATTTCTAGTCAATAGTTACAGGTCATTTAAAATCTTGGACAGACAAACGAACAGCCATGGTAGCGTATTATATATAGATGAGGGAATTAATGAGTTGATGCAGCTTAACAAAATGTATAAATCATTAATATTAATATTAAAAATTAATGTTTTTAAACATTAATATTGAACAATTTAATGTTTAATATTAATTAATATAATATTTTTGACTGTCCTTCTTTTTTCACTTACTCCTCACGCAAAGGAAACAAAGTCCAATGAGCATTACAAGTTGTCAGCGAGCTTGAACATGAGCACGCATTAAAGAACCTGTCATAAATATGAAACTACCTCCTGTGAGCACTTTGAGCATGACACTGACAGTCAATCCAGCAATACACACAGAAATAACAACAACATTTTAAAAAGCCTTTTTCTCTAAGAGCTTAAGGATTGTGTCATGCTGAAAACGATAACCTTACCAAAAAAGGTAATGCGACAGTCCATATTGGTTAACAAATTAAACTTTGTCTTTTGAGAAAGCTAAAGTTGGTTCATCTCATTTGATAAAACTTAAAAAAAACAGAAAGAGTGCAGTGCTACAGCTTATTATTGCAACAGGAAGGTCTAGTAGGTTATGCGAGGGTCTTATAAAGGTACTTTGATTTACCCGATCCGATGTTTAATTTGCCTAGTACTGCCAAAGTAAATCACCTGGGGCCTCATGTATAACGCCGTGCGTAGAACTCACACTATAACATGGCGTAAGCACAAAAGCGGGATTGTGCGTACGCACAGAAAAATGCAGATGCAGGAATCTGTGCGCACGCATACTTTCACGTTCTTCCACTACATAAATCCCGATCAGCGTGAAAAGTAACGTACCTGCACGCGCCTTCTGTCCCGCCCCAACTCCTCCCAGAATTACGCCTCTTTGAATATGCAAATCAATATAAATAGCCTTCTGTGAAAAGACAATGGGAAAAGCACGGGGGGAAATATAAGAATTTCAGTGAATACCAAGTGGAGGCAAAGGAAAAACGTACTATTTGTTGGTTTAAACAGTGGTATAATCAACAAAAGGAAGTTGATCGAGTGACAGAGTGTAGGAGAAACTCAAAGGCTCAAATTCACAAAGTCGCACAGTGCCCGAAATAAAAAAGAAATCACATATCAAAGTCGCCGTTAAAAGGCGAGTCGTAGCCCACTGTCTGAGTGTCATATGAAAACTTATTAGGGTACAGACAAAAAAAATAGGCACACAGTGGGAAAAAAGCACGAAATGTCAACTTTAATCTCAAAATTTTCACTTTAATCACGTAGTTTATTTTGTCATTAAAGTAGAACATCATAAACTTCATCTTAAAATCGTTTAATTTACTAGTTTCTCAAGTAGCATGTTAAATGCTTTGTTCTGTGTTTGATCTTCTGTGTGCTCTATGTGTATGAATCACTACGTGCTTCCGTTCTTTCTCTTTCTCCGACAGGACACAGAATGCATTACATTCGAGATATTACGGCTCACTGAATAATTAAAATACTGAGATGTATACGTGATATCATTTTCATGATGATAGGAATGAAAGCATGTTATTAAACATGGGAACACGGTGGCGCAGTGATTGTTCATATCTCACGCAAGAGGCTTGCTGCGCCATGCGCGACCTTCGATGAAATAATTTATTACAGAAGTACTGTCTCTTTCAAACGTACTAACCTCCAATTCCTGTCCATACTTTTCTTTCTCCAATCGCCACACAATTAGCTCTGTAATAGACGTTAAGCCATTTGTAAGCTTAGAACGCCGATTCTTCAAAACTTTTAAGGAACATTGAAATATCTTCGTAGTACATGTTTAATTATTCTATTCGTCTATCCTTCCAGTGTCGCGTCAGCACCAGCAAGAATACAGCGCAAGGCAGGAGCTATCCTTGAACTAGCTATACGCTGCGGCACCGTGTCCTCACATGTTTAATTATTAACAATACAGATTATTTAAATGAAGATAAAGTTTTATCTGTATACTATAAGCAACATATTTTGCTGCATTTCATCTTAAAAATGATATTGTCATCATACGTGCTTTATAAAGTGGTGCAGGTTGTGCAATATTATAACTGTAGGGTAAGTTTACAGTGAGGTGATTGTACTTATAAGTACAAACAGTTCTACAAGGAGCACTTGATGGACTGATTGAGTGCGTTTATAGTTCTTGGGATGAAACTGTTTCTGAAACACGAAGTCCGTACAGGAAAGGCTTTGACGCTTTTTGCCGTGGTTGAGGTAGTGTGTACTTGAAACTGTATACCGATAATTCTCTTTCCGATCATCTGCTGCTGTGATTCACACTCAGATACAGTGATATAAATACTCTGAGTGGTGCAGTGAGAGTAATATGGAAAAAGATGATCCGCAGTGGCAACCCTTAACGGGAGCAGCAAAAAGAAGAAGAAGATGCAGTGAGCATAACAACGCTAAAGCAGTTATGGTATTTGGAATACTATGGCTATTCCCTGGCCCATTATATTGCTACAGGTTAATTACAATCAGATGCATTACACTAATAAACAATATGCAGTTAATTTCAGTGTATTTATAAAGCCGCGTCAGGAATGTGGAGCTAAGAGAGGATGAGCACACAGGAACAGTAGTTGACCATTCTGTGGACCATTATATTGTTACAGGTTAATTACAATCAAATGCATTAAATTTATGAACGATATGCGATTAATTTCGGTGTATTTGATAAAGCCGCCGGATCTAAGAAAGGGTAACCACAATGGAACAGTAGCACTGCTTTGACGCTGGGTGCCACCAGTCTGCAAAACCGAGCAGAGAAATTGCGTTTGCCAAGGTATGAGTTACTGTGGAAATGTGCGTGGCTTTACGCCAAGTTTAGGTTTTATACATCGCGATTTGAGCGTGGAAAGGTTCGTACGCAACATTTCTGTGCGTACGCACCGTTTATACATGAGGCCCCTGGTCCTTAAACAGACAGATGCTGCTATAATTTGAATGACTTTAGAAATCTCTGGAACAAAAAAGACCTCACTGCATCTTTTATGGACAAGTCTACACGTTTGTGCAGCTCCTGTGCTATGGAAGGACGACATACATTTCGTAATCTTCACTGAATGGCCCTTTTAGAAGGTAACTTACTAAATAAATAAATAGAAATTGTTCACAATGTATAAACTCATTGAGGTCAACTACCAAAAATAAAAACTAAAATAAAAATGATGAAAAGTGCATAAACTAAGCTGAAAATGAAATGTAGGTGAAACCAGTATAGATATAACTAATTAAAAATTGAACCAAATAACCTTTCAGCAGATACGTTTCTGCATTGTTTTTCTTCTGATACTTATAAGCAGGTTTTCTTGTTCTGTACCCTTTTGAGTTTTCTTTTTAAGCACAGAATTTTTCTAATGGCAATTTAGGAGCTACTTAAACAGGCAGGGCATCAGATTGATTGTACAGGAGGTCCCAAAAATGTACACACACTTTGAATGATTATGAATGTAATGTTTATTAAGACAGCACTGCAACTAGTGCTGTTTATTTGAACTTGCTGCAGGAAGTTCAAATAAACAGCACCAGTTGCAGTGCTGTCTTAATAAACATTGCATTTATAATCCTTCAAAGTGTGTATATATATTTTTGGGACCCTCTGAATTATTCCTGTTGTAAAGCTAAATTAAAGCCCTGTTTAGAATTATTACCGTGAACTGTTCATCCTTATATTTGATCTCCCTTTTGTTGACAGCAAAACAGGCAATTAAGTTGCACATGTATGAATATTTTTATTTTTAAGTGACAGCTGGTTGTGTCCCCCACTATATTGATCATGAAACCCTACCTCAGTGGTGGGATGGCAGTCCACTTGCCCACCAGACAAGTGCAACACAAAGCACAAGTTTACAGCTATAATGCAGTAACAGAAATAGTTAAACCATGAATCATTTACATACATTAACACATAAATTAAGTTAAACACACAGTAAAACAGAGTAATTTTAGTTTGATTAACATAAATATGTCATGAAATTATAAGGCCACTGACATTACAAATTGAGATAAATTAAAACTGAAATAAAGCCAACTTGGAAATGGACAAAAGGAAAAAAAAATCCAGGAGAAAATAAGCCTCTGGGTGGTCCACATTCATTTATAACAGACAAAATCGCAGTGGAAGTTAGATATAGATGTCACAATTCTGGTAACCTATGCCAACTGGCCGCCCGCTGTATTTAAAGAATTCTGCAAAATTATAAGTATGTGCTGGGTAGTTTAATAAGAAGATTAAATCCTTTTATCCTCGGATTATAAGAATATCAATATCACTGGTATCCTTTCCCATGGGCAAGAAGAGCAGCTTGGCAATACAGCACTGGCACCAAGTGCCACAGCAGGATATTAAAAAGATAAATGAAATAGAGGAGAGTTAGTAACAGTACATGATGATTGCCACACTGGTATTTTTCTACAAATGACTAACAAACAGATTTTCAACTTGTAGTGAGTTATGCTTGGATTTAAATGCTGAAACAGATGATCCATTTCTTACACATTCAGGTAGATCATTTCATAGATCAGGAGCCTTGTAGCTACAGGCTGAACCTCCCACTGCTTTAATAATACTTGAAAACTTAAGTACATCAGCATTTTAACATCATAACGTATACCCCTTCTGTATTGATAGATTAGAGCCTAGGCTATTTAAAGTTCTATATGTGAATTTGTGCTGGTGCTCTTATTTAATGCATGTTTGGAGCATTCACCACACATTAATGGTATAGTGCACATAGTTGCCTTTCTGTTTCTAATAAATACATTACAGAAGGCCAAAAAACTACTGCAGTAATTATAATAATGAGGTGAGCACCTGACAACACAGAGAGAACCATAGACACATGAAATAAATTACCAAGAAGAGTGGTAGAGAGTAGGGCTTTATAAGGAGATTTAAATCTCAATTTAATGTCTTGATATGATTATGAAGATAGCAGGATAGCCCCTTCTGGTCCAACATTTTCGCACGTTATACAGGGTGAGCCAAACTGAAGTACTGTATTTCTCAAACAGTGGCGTAGCTCGAGTTCGCGCCACTCGGGGCGGGGCGGGGCTTCAATTTGCCGCCCTCCAACATATCTGGATATGTTAACCTATTTAAATAGAAAATTAAAATGACGTATAGAGAAAAATTAAGATACATTTTGCATAGATTTATTTATATATAGAGAAACAGCAATATTTTTTTCATATATAATTATTTATAAACATTACCTAGACAAGAATATAGTACAGACGCACTGATAAGCCATGTTCTGATTATTAGTTTAATATAATTACGCTGCGAAAACCAGAACCGGTGTGGTGTACAAGTGATAGGTGTGGATGAGCAAGAACGCATTCGGATTGTTAACGAAACAAAATTATACATTGTGAATTTGTTGTTTATCTTCCTAGAAATTATTATCGGTGTAATGAATTTGTGAATTTCCCCTTGGGATTAATAAAGTATCTATCTATCTATCTATCTATCTATCTATCTATCTATCTATCTATCTATCTATCTATCTATCTATCTATCTATCTATCTATCTATCTATCTATCTATCTATCTATCTATCTATCTATCTAATGTTTCTGTTTATTTTTGTTATTGCCTCATAAATTTCAACTGCCGTGTCTGCTGCCGTCACAGAAGGACCGTCTGAAAATGATTTTTGAAGCATTTATGGATGAAAATCAGAGAATTCATTTATGAGTGACATTTTTCCAAACCCTGCTGCTTATACATAAAGTGTTCTGAGCCTTTTGGCCAATAATGCCGCCCCCAAAAATGTGCCGCCCCCTCCGCCCGCCCCTAGCTACGCCACTGTTCTCAAGGTCATTGTGCGAGATAGTGGCAGCTGATTGGGTTGGGGTGGAGATCATTTGATTGGCGATCCCTTGTAGTTTTCATTCAGCAACATGCCTTGGCCCGGTGCGCACCATGCTTTTGCTGTCGAAGTGTTCTTCAAAGACAACAAGTCCATCATCAGTACGCAACGCTGCTTCCGAACGCATTCACCATTCTTCCTAACGGTGACATTCCAAATCGGAAAACAATTCTTCAGTAGGTGGCTAAATTTAGACAGACCGGTACAACACTGAACAGTAAATCTCCAAGCCGCCCTCGGACTGTATGAACGCCTGAAAATATCCAAGCTGTAAGGGCATCCATTTTGTAGTCTCCTAGACATTGAGCGCACAACAAGCTTCTGCCTTAGGCATTTTCAACACGTCTTTGAGGAGGACCTTACTTTCCATCTGTACAAAGTGATTGCAGTGCAGGAACTCACAGAGAGAGACTGTGAGAGCCATAGAGAGTTGTGCGAACATTCTGCAAACTTCATTGAGATGTCATTGTCATGTGCAGTGACAAGGCACATTTGCTCTGTACTGCTCCGTATCTGCTTCCGTACTTCTAAAATTTTTATTTTTATACTGTATTGAGGATTTGTTCTGTTCTGTGTATTGTAATGTATTGACCTCTTTCTTTTGACACCCACTGCATGCCCAACCTACCTGGAAAGGGGTCTCTCTTTGAACTGCCTTTCCCAAGGTTTCTTCCATTTTTCCCCACAAGGTTTTTTTTTGGGAGTTTTTCCTTGTCTTCTTAGAGAGTCAAGGCTGGGGGGCTGTCAAAAGGCAGGGCCTGTTAAAGCCCATTGCGGCACTTCTTGTGTGATTTTGGGCTATACAAAAATAAATTGTATTGTATTTGAATGGCTGCGTAAATAAGCTAAACTTTTACTATTGGGCTGAAACCAACCCTCGTGAGCTTCATCAGAGAATCCTGCACAGTCAGAGTGTTACAGTTTGGTGCACCATTGCAGAATTTGGTATTGTAGGCCCTTACTTTTTTGAGGAGGGGAAGCAACAGTCACCAACACTTCAGAACGTTACATTGAAATGCTAGAAAGCTTTTTGCCTCTGAGGGACACAGCTCTAAACAGCACCCAATTCTGATAAGGTTCCTTGACTCTATAACCCTACCATTTTAGCCAATTCTGAACTCATCTAAACAGTACACCTTGAACTCCCACTTCTTTTAGTTTGATGCATAACCTCTCATGTGAGACCTTCTGAAAGGTTTTCTGAAATCTACATAAATATTGTATGCACCAATAAAATTGTATTCTTTTGTTGCTTCTTCATAGAATTCCAAGATATCAGTGAAACATGACCCCCCTCCACACTTCTAAACCCATGCTGATGGTTTCCTTAAACTCCTTTTCTTGCAATGTACTGTTCAATATTCTCTTTAATAAGTCCTTTCATTTATTTTACTGTGCATATTAAGCTTACTGGCTTATAGTTAATTGAATCTGCCCAATCACCCATTTTATTCAATGGGATAATATTTGCTATTTTCTAGTCCTTAGGAATTTCCCCAATTTGTAGTGTCTTTTGAAAAATACCCATCAAGGGTTTCTATATGTATGTATAGGTATTCTATTCTCACTAACTTCCTTAAGCACAAAACAATAAATATTATCTAGTCCTGGTGATCTGCAGACAACAGAGTGGTTGTGGGTCTCATCAGCAATGGGGATGAGTCTTCTCACATAATAGAGATACAACGATCGTCAGACTATCTTGTCTCTTACCACGGATAAAATAAAAGAGATGACTTCAGGAAGGCTCGTGCAGTCCACAGCTCCCTGCACAATGAGGGCTCTGCAGTGGAATTGATCAAGAGCACCAAATTCCCAGGTATGCACCTAGCAGCTGACCTTATTTGGTCGATTAAAAGCGTCTTCACTTTCTTTGGTGGCTGAGGAAGGCAAGCCTACCTTCTCCCATTCTCACCACATTTTACAGGGGTACCATCAAGAGCATTATACCCAGCTGCATCACTGTCTGGTTTGGGAACTCTTTGACCACAAGGTCATATAATGGAGAATAAACATAGCAGAAACCATCCTTGGGACCTCTCTGTCCTCCTTTAAAGGCATCTTTATCAAGTATTGTGTCTGCAAAGCCTATAGCATTGTGAAGGATTGCTGCCACCCTTCCCATGGTCTCTCTGTTCCACTTCAATCTGACAGAAGATACCATAGCATTTGAACCAGTTCTGTCAGGTTCTACAGCAGCTTCTACCCCTTGGCTGTCTAGATTCTGAACTCTGTGCTGCCAATGCCCTTAGATCTGCTCCTAGTAGTTTATTTATATTCAGTACATTTGTAACAAGTCTTTTTTATTATGCATTGCTATTATTTATTTATTTGTTTGTTTGTATCTATTTAAATTTATTACTATCTATTGATGACATTTTATCTCTGAATACAGAAAAAATGAAAAATGTTAATTATTGGAGGGAATGATGTTAACCACAACAAACTTCTGTCTCTCTGTAACTCATTTGAAATCACAATTAGTTTTGTTTTTCTAAATCAGCATGAAATTAGATGTTATTTTTAACACTAGCAAGTCTTTTAAAACAAATATTAATAAAACTATCTAAAACCATCTTAAGAATGTTGGAAAATTAAGATGTTTTCTAAATATACAAGACACTTAGAAATTAATTCAGGCATTTGTTTCTGGTAGGATTGACTACTGTAATGCATTATTCACTGCCTGTTCAGATCATTCTTTATACAGCCTTCAGTTAACTCAAAATACTGCTGCAAGAATTATTGTGCAAAACAGAAAATATGAACATATAACTCCAGTGCTCAAGTCCTTACACTGGCTCCCAGTTTAGCTTTGGGGTGATATCAAAATCGTTCTTTTAAGTTATAAAGCCTTAAATGACCAAGTCCCTGCTTACCTATCTGAACTTATCATTACTTACAAAACCAAAGAGTATATTGAGATCTCAAGATGACAGCCTATTCAAGATTTCAAGGACTAGTAAAATAACAATGGGAGGTCGAGGTTTTAGGGCCTTGACACTGTGGAATGATCTGCCTGCTAATATATAAGATGCCCCTTCAGTCCCAGATTTTAAATCCAGGCTGAAGACTTGTTACTTTAGTCTAGAATATCCTGACTAGAGCTGCTGATTAGCTGTGTATACTGCATTTCTGTTTGTTTGTTATTTGTACAGAAATACACATATCACAGTATGTTTAAACTGCTACTAACCTTTTTCTATTCTGTTTCTCTTCTTGGTATCTGGATGTGGCATTTTGTGTCACTGTTCTACTGCCAGGATGCTCACATGTAAATAGAAAAGACATCTCGAATAAAGGACCATTGGAATTATTGGACTGAAAGATTGTCTGACAGCATAGACTCCACTATAGAAAACCCAGGAGGGGGTAGGCAGTCAAATGACCAAGGTCTCCTAGGATTGTGACACTGTTTTTGACCTTTTTCTTTTAAACTTTTAATCTCAGTTGTTGTCAACTGGCTATAGTTCATCCATTAATTAATGGACAAACACTGTTGGTTTCCATTTATGTTTAATCATTTTCTACATTGTTCACCGTTTGTTTTAACAAATCTGCATTTATATGTGTACTAGCTTTGTATTCAGTAATTAGTATAATTTATATTTGTATTTTAAATGAGAATTTCTCACATCACTCTGCACCTACACTTAGGGAAAAGCATTATACAAAAGAAACAAGTTGTATTGCAAGTTGCATTCATTTACCTATTATTTACTTATTTATCTACTTGTCACATAGTGTGGTATAGTATAGTATAGTATAGTATAGTATAGTATAGTATAGTATAGTATAGTATAGTATAGTATAGTTCTTCACTTGTCTTGCACTTTTCCTATGTTTATGAATTTTCTGCACTAAAGTCCTCTGTGCTGCAATACTGTGTATGGATGGTATGACAATAAATCCACTTGACTTCACTAGATTTGTTTGATTTCTGCCTATTTACAATAAATTAAACAGTACTGCTCCCTCTACAGTTTCCAAGTCACTAAGTACCTCCTTAGTAGTCCTTGTTATTGCAAGGTGGTTATCCACTTCACATGTTCAACCTTCAGAAAAATGCAACTTTAAAGCGTTTCCCATTTCATTACGTATGTATTTTAATCCCCCCTTATTGTTCCTTGTATACTTCACCTCCTCTTAACTGTTCTTTTACTACTAAAATACTGAAAGAATCTTTGGGACATCTTTCGACTTGTCTTCAATATTTCTCTTTAACTGCCTTACGTAAATACTCTTTAACTTCCTAATATCCGTTTTAATGGTTGCCATCATGCTTTCACATGCCGTACAATTAGTATTGGAGATATTAAATCTTTGCAGTTTCTTTTAGGTCTTTTTGGGATGAACCTATTCTGCATTATATGTACAACATTTTAAACCTTTCCCACCCACCCTTAAAAGATTATCTCTGTTTGACCTTTTAGACTTTGCCACTCTGTTTAAAATTTGTCAAAGTTAAATTTAACAGTTTTAGTCTTTGCATTCACACTCTGCCAAAATACTGAAAATTGTATTATATAATAGTCACATGACCCTAGCTGTTCAATCACCTCTACACCCTCAATTATATACTGGTTTTAACAAAATACTAAATCTAGACAGGCTTCACCCATGTTGGTGCTTTAATATACTGTGTTAAAAAAACAGTACTGATTACGTTTAAAAAATCCCGCTCTTGTATTCCGCTGTTTGCAAGGTTAGCCGAGTTAATATGCGAGTAAGTAAAGTTCCCTGTGACTGTAATATACCTCTATAAACTTTCCTTTTTAATATTATCAAAAAGATGCACTTTGTAATTACACTCTGCATTGTGGGGGATCTATAAAAGTATTCCTAATACTAATACTTTCTAGACAAATCCAGACATCCTAACTAAGATGCAGCCCATTGTCCAACTGAAGAAGAAGCATTTAAATTCGGTTTTACATAAACTACAACCTTAGTTTTCTGTTCTATCTGTCCTTCCTAAAAATATGTCTATGTCTCCCTATATTATACTCATCTCCACTTTTGTTATTTAGCCAGGTTTCTGTTTTTGCTATAATGTTATAATTACATACAACTCCAACTCACTTGTTTTATTTTTGATACTCCTACAGTTCCAGTAAGCAATGTTTAATGTGCTACTTATTTTACTTTGCCAAATTAACTTTAGGCTAAGAATTAAACTGTTATGCATATTTCTTTTTCCACTGTTTTTCATATCTTCATGTACAGTTCTAAACCTGGCTTGTCCTAAACTCCCTGCCCATCATTCATTGGTACCCCTTAGGTAGTAAAGTAACCCGTCACAGTGGAAAAGATAACATCTGCTCTTAAAGGTGTCCAAATGCCCCATAAACCTATACACCTCTGTCCTACATCAAGATTTTATATATGTATTGTAAAAGAAGAGAGATGATACAGAGAAATGTTTTGGACACGTCCGTGACCCCATATAATGTAATGTTAACAAAACAAATAATTGGTCCTTTCACAAAGACAAACTATGTCTCTCCAGAGGCAAGTCCAAATATGAACAGCCAGCAAAGATAGTTGGCAGGAAGGGATGAGTCCAGAAAGGCAGACAATGGAAGTGACGTCAGCAGTGCAAAGGCCGTCACTCATCCGTTCTGCAAAGGGAGGAAGAGAGAAGACATTAAGCAAGAGCACCAACCCCTGGTTCAGTGGAAAAATTACCATCATCAAAGCTCTTTAGCTGTCTCCCAAGCACACGTGGCTAAAACTAAAAAAAATAAAAATATATAAAACTAAAAAAATGATAACACCACAAGGACAAACTCGACAAATGATGCACAAAAACACAACCGAGTACTCAGTAAGATAATGAGGGTGGTAGATCGTGATACTGTAGAAATGCTAGTATATGAACTGTATGTTTTGTAGAGAATGTGAGTGAGTGAGAAAAGATGAATAGCAAGATGGTATTATCCCCAAGAATGAAAACCAGATCCATCTCACCTTTTTTTTCTCAGTTATGTTGAGGCACAGAAAACCACGAGAGGGTTGTCTGGAGTGTGTTTTCAGATGGCCACCCAACTAACTGTAGATGATCCAGGAGAGAGGGATTAAAACTGTCAGTATATGAATCCTTGTCTGTGATGGCTGTTGTCTTATTGATTACTGCCATTAGGCTGAAGACAGGGAGGAAGTTGAATATATACTGCATTGGAATTTTAAAAAAATGCATTTTGTCAAAATATGACAAATGCTGCTCATCACTGCCTTCCCTTTCCACTTCAGAATAACAGGAAAGCCTTTATGCATAGGCGAATATTTGCATACACACAAAAAGGATGACAACAAATATTTTACAAACTGGACAGCAGTGTAATTATACAGCTCTGCTAAAGAACCCGTAGGTCATGTGGACATGAGCAGAGCAAGTTAACTTCACATTGACAGTAATCAAGCAATGAATAAAAACTCAGAGGCTTGAAGATGTAAGGGAAGAACACCAACCAGTTCACCCGTGTAGATTAACAATTAAAAAATAAGTGTTCTACTTAGAAAACACCATGGACAGTCTCAATAGCAGCTGTATGTGCATCATTTCACTTCTGCGCATTTTTAATATACTGATAAAACCTAGGGGCTCACTCATAATAATGAAATCAAACTCCACCTCAGTAATGTTTACATAAAATTAAATTAAAACATAACTTTTTTGAATCTTGGGTCTTTTTCCTTCAATTCTGACATTTGCTGAGTGCTTTCATCCTCTTTGTAAGCAGTGTAAGTGTCATGCTTCATTTTGTCTTGATCTTTGACAGTCATATTTTGGCAACAATTATGACTTGCTTTTTGTTAGCTACAAAATCCTCCCAAATCAGTCTTTACCTTTCAGTCTGGAATGTAGAAATTCTTTGTCATACCTTCACTGCCTTTTGCGTGAATTACTGAAAACTGTTTCAAAATAATTTTCTTACAGATCACACTTCTAGATCTGAAGTGGCTCAAAATATGTCAATAGTCTAGAACAGTAGTTCCAAAACTTGATCCTGGGGACCCCCTGTGGCTGCAGGTTTTTGTTCCAACCGGACTCACAATCGGTGATGATAATCAATAACAACTGATCTCGTTTAGTTAGCTGGTCGTTTTTATTCTTCTCTAATTCTGCATTCAGAAAAACAACAGTATGGTTTTTACATTTACAAGACATTTAGAAATATTTCTGTTTTTTTCTAAAGCTATAAATGCTTAACTCTCTTTTGTTGTTTTCCTATTATTTTCTCCTTTTTCTGTTTAGTTTGCTCCCTTCATTTAACCCTAATAGTGACAATTAACAACCAGCACAGCAGACACCCAGGATGATGAAAGCTGCAACAATATCAGTGTTAGACCCGCTAATTAGTAAATAATCAATTAAATAACCAGAACACCTGGAAAAGCAGAAGGAAAATTAAGTTGAAAATAATGCTAACAACTTAAAAAAAACCACATATTCCCCATATAACTGCTTATTACATTTTAATAAAAATCTACTAAATTTAGTTTGTAATTTCTACATTGACTCCAAAACAAAGAAACTGGGAAATAATGACTCACTTAATAAGGCTAAGAGTCCAATGAAAAACAGAGGTTGTCTGGAACAAAAACTTGTAGTCACAGGGGGTCCCCAGGACCGAGTTTGGGAACCACTGATCTAGAAGACTGACCATTTCACCATTTTTTATGCAAACGCTTTACTGCATATCAATAAAATGTGTATAAATATATAAATTACTGTAGTTATTTTTAAATGAAAAACCCACTATGTCCTTCTGGGGCAAAAAAAAGGGGATTGTTCCACTGGACAAGCAGCCAGCTAATACAAGTATCAACATAAATGATTAAAGAGAAAGCAAAATAGATAACTTTATAGCCTGAACTCAAGACCATTGGTTACATCAAACTCAACAGTAGGGTATAAATCTGCAGTACTTTCAGAAAAATTAATCTGAATCTAACGTTTCACAGTAAGTAGTTTGATTTGTAATGTAATATATAAATCTAATGTTCATACATGCAAATGATTTTTTGAACTATTCAAATTAATTTTTTATAACGTTATTTACTGTTTACAGGCTCACAGTGTGTGCAACAATCAACATCTACACTACATTACCAGTAAATTGAAGGTAATTGAAATTGTAATAGCTGATTTTTGTTCCCATGTATTTTTACCAGTTTTAAGTATAATTCATGTTCTCCTGTGGTGCTATTTTAATTTCCTCATGAGTGCCACCATTCTGGAATAGTTTTGTTTATGTTTGCTTTGCAATTGCTTGGCTTGACAACTAGGAGTGTGCAAAGAATGACATCATAATCATGACAATATAGAGGACAGTGTCTTACACTTCCTGTTTATCCAAGCTTTGGGTTCATAAACAAAAAACCTTTACTGTCTGTCTTATTATTAGTTTTCGAGGTTCAGGTTATGACTACATTTTCTGCTTAGACTTTACTGCTCTGTTTTTTGACCACAATTCTGGCTATATTCCCTCATGTTTGTTTATTTAAATATTAGTCTTCTCTGTTATGAACCCTGCTTGAATTCTGACCTTTTCATGCCATCTCCTGATTTCATTCTGTCTCTATAAACTACTGTTACCCTGTGCAAGCAGCATAGAGTGTTGATTAACACTTTGGAGGCTGGAGTCAATTACGTCAACACCTACACATGAAATTGGATGTTGACCAATGTCAACATCCAGGGGTAGAGGGTGGTAATCAGCTGTAAACGCTGACAAAACGTGATGTTACATTACAGGTCGACTCTCTTTGCTACAAGGGATGTTAGCTTCAATGATTTGACCTCGAATTCTGCATGTGTAGCACAGAGTAAACATGGCAATCTGAATGTGGAAAGCAAAATGCTCTGAGAATGTCGTTTTGCATATTATTGCTGAATTAGACACTGACTTATCAGACTCTGATTTTGATGCAAGTGATCTGGAAATTGAAAATGAAAGTCAGGTACCTGCATCAGCTGATCATAGTGCTGAATGCATTTGTGTAGCTGACACACCTACGGACACGTTAGTCTGAGAGGACTGTCCAGACATAGATCCGTGGGAGGCAAGCTGGCCGCCAGACTTCACCAAGCGACACGGCGTGCTGTTGGACACTACGGATTACCAGCCACTCAACTACTTTAAGCTGTTTTTTCAAGGAAGTGACTTTCAGCTTATGAATGATGAGAAAAACAGTTATGTTATAGGTATGTAAATACACATACTGTTTAGGCTCATGGAACATAAAACAGAGTGAGATTTGTCATAAATAAATATTTTATGTTGATTTATGTGTGAAACTATTGCCTTGTGTGCTTTACAGAAAACTTAACTTTTTGGAAAAAATATTCAGCCCTGTAAAATCGGAAAAACAAACTAATTAGCCTTCAAAGAGTGAAAATGAGCTCTTACTATAATTGGAACATACGCAGTGCTTTGGGTAATTTAAAGTCACATGGTTATAATTTAAATATACTGTAAATAACAAAGTAACCACCATTTTTTTCTTTTAGATTAAGTTCAAGTTTGCTTTCATGTGTACATAGTACAATGAAATTCTTATGTTTACTCAGAATAGTGACAGTGATTCAATAACAACAAAAGGCACACACAAAAGAAAGAGCATGCACTGTGAACATAACTTATACCCTTTTGGAGTAACCAGAATTCAAGAAAAAAGGTTTAGAATAATTAAGGTTTCAAGTGACTAGGAAGTGATAGGAGCACTGTCATGGGACAGTAGCACCATAACATGAACAGGTATTTGCACCCTTAAACAAGAAAGTAAAAATACTGAAAGCATTTGGGAGTGGAGCATCAATTCAGCTCAGAGAGGAAAATGGTGACCACAAAGGGACTCACTGGCTATTTGTTCTTCTACAAATTGAAGATGCAGATGTATTAAAAAAGTTCTGGGGTCATACTCAGTCCTGGGTGCCTATAAACAGCCTAGTCAGGAGTAAAAGGTGTGGAATCTCTAGAGGGCAGCGTGGATTGAAGGCCACGGTACCGTTATACTTAGCACTAGACCTATAAAGTAATAGTGTCGATAACATTGAGAAATGGATTGGGAAACTGCTGACAATGGCAAAACAGAAAGAAAGAAAGAAAGAAAAGGCGGGTGTCTAAGACAAAGACACATATTTTTGGATTTGACTGGTGTGAGTTTTTTTTAGAATTTTTTGATTTTTCTTACCCCCCTTTCTTGTGGGGTAGGCTGAACTTTTTGTTTTAATGGAGTAAATTCTTTGCCTCTCAATCTATTAAACACAAAGATCTTTAAAACCCCAACCATTCATAACTGTCCTGCAAGTGTCAAGTGAGAGAACAGCTCTTCACTTGTTGTGAGCAGCTGTGAGAGTGGACATCTGAGGAATGGGAAATAGCTGCTCGTCTTTGTTTATGACAGGAGGTGAAGATATCTAATTAATCAAGCAACGATCAATGAAACATACTTCATGTTTAACAGATGGTTATGCAAGCCAGAGAATCCTGTAGGGTGCCACACTTGGACACTTGAGTACACACAAAGGCCAGCTATTATCTTTATGCCAGCCATAAAATTCACTTGCAATTGCAATCATGTCCCATAATCAATCTCATTAAAATGACAGAGGTTTCACTTTTCTCTCTATGATTGCCATAATCAATCAAATCAGACTTAAAATCCACAGAGTAATGAGGAAATAAGCAAATTTGTTTGATCCGATTGCTCCAGCCTGTCAGTGGCCACTCCAGCTTCAGCTGCATTGTCCTACAAATACACTGGAGATTATGATGTATCAGTTCTACAAGAGGGTGATCAACAGTCTCTAACTACTTTTTCATAAAGTTTACTGTACAAAGGGAATGTTGTAATTAATATTGTGATCTGAAATTATACCTTTTAATTCATGTATTCTCTGATTTTTGTATTTTACTTTTATCGAAATGTGTGTTTCCTATAAAAGTGGGGAAAATGATCAATCCTTTGGTTGCCTGAAGTACATTACCTTCACCCATCTATTATATTAACTATATTATTATGGATGTCAACTTTTGCCGAAATTCAGGGATAATGTACGGTAATCAGCTCTAAACTGCAACAAAACTTGCTGTTACGTTTTAGTTCGACTCTCTTTGCTAGAAGGAAAGTTAGCTTCATTGATTTGACCTCAATTTCCTGCATGTGCATGAGTTGCAAAAGAGCAAACAATTTCTAAAATGGCATCGACATCTGGTGAGAGACCCAAACAAATGCACATCAAATTATTCCATGGACATTGTTTTGCGTATTCTTGCTGAATCAAACTGTGACTTGTCGGACTGATGCAAGTGATCTGGAGATGCGAGATTGAAAATGAAAGCGAGGTACCAGGATCATCTGATCGGTACACAACATTTGTGTAGCTGATGCGCCTACAGCAACGTTTGCCAGGAAGGGCCACCACTTACGATGAGAAGATGTACAAACCAGATTGCATAGTGCTGCGACTGCCACCGCCGCCCACCTGTTGCACAAAGACAGCCAGGTAGCCAGCCTGCTGCGCATTCCTGCTGGCTGTTGACCCGACCCCACACAGAGATGTCGAACAGGCACCAACAGTAGCTACAGCACACAGCAACAAATGTTTTAGGTTGATTTATGTGTGAAACCATTGCTTTATGTAATTTTCGGAAAACTGATTTTTTTGGAAAAAATATTCAGCCCTCAAAGAGTTAAATATCACGGAGTTACAGACAAGCTGGAGTCCATTTTCACAGCATCAAAAGTAGAGTATGAATCACATACGAATGGGGTTCCATTTTATCACATTGCACACATGTACCGTACCCTCACTCTTTCATTCCAGGATGAGTTACATTCCTCAACAAATTTAGCAGTTTTGGGACATTTCAATGAAACTGGAGAAATGTGAAAATTCTTTGTAGATAACAAGGCCACCTATCAAACCCTGGTCTAAGGAGCTATGAAATAGTGTTTTCAGCTTTGAACAGTTCATGTAATACCTAAGTAAAAAACAAAAGAATCATTCCGTTTTTTTCACCTTTAAAAGACTTTCCCTTGAAAAGTAATAGAAATCATCATAAATTACACTTGAGAGCTTAATTGTGTGATGGAAATTACGGCTGTTTTCAATGAATGTAACAGAATGGAATGGTTAGATAGAAGTGAAGCACAGCCAACTCCATATAAGAGCAAAAGTGAATGCCAAGTTGAAGCTGTAAGTGTGCAGACATCAGTAGCTCCATTCAAATGACTGTTTCAGGACATGGAGCTTGGAGATAATGGTCAGATTCCTTGTGTGAACGCAACCAATGGGTCAATTGCAAATTGGGACCAAAGATAAATGGGTTCTTTTCATCCTTATGAATAAGCCTCCCCACAAGTACTGCAGAAATAATTTACTGGAAAAGTAAAATTTGTTTTGTGCATCTTTATGTCTCTATAAATTAGATTTTTTTCTAGGGAGGTGTTAGAAACTTGTTCTCCTGATTCACTGTTCATTACAGATTTATGCTTCACTTATATTAAAACCAAAGACTTCAAGAAAGAGACTCTTTTCAAACTGCTACTTCTTTCTTTTTTTATCCAAGACCCACTGATACTGTTACAGACATTATGAAAGATGCTTGCCAGTGCCACATGCTCAGTAAGGCAAACTTGGCTTCAGGAAGACAGCTGAAACTCTGCACAAACTCAGTGGTCAGTGCTTCTACTAGCATTTGCGACAAAACAGACAGAGCCATAATGACCCACTGTGATAAAGTCCATAGGGCAGCAAATTGTAGCCAAGTCTGACATTTCTGGTCACAGCCAGTCTGTCAGCCTGCTAATCAGATCAAAAAAGCAATAAAGACACAAGATATGCATAAAAATGGCTGGTAGGCAGGAAATTGAACTGACGAGTCTTTGCATGGCCACACACACTCTGCAGAGAGAGCAAGCCAAAAGGAAGGAAGACAATAAAAGAATGTGAATTTTAACTTCATGTGCTCTGATGTTCATGGGAAGGCTTGAAGAAACCTTAAATTAGAAATTTAGGGAGAAAAAGAACAAGAACAACAGTGCTTCATGTCTGCTGTCCCTGTTTTTGTTTCTTTAACACCAGACAATTTAGAATTTTCTATAGAGGTAGTTAGTCTGCTTTACTGTCTACTAGATGTTATTGTTTCAGTGTGTATTCTGACACATTGCCCAGGCAGTTACATTCTTATTGCAGTGTCAGAATATTTTCATGTGACTTCTTGTTAGTATGAGCTAGATTTTGTTTTCATCTCAGGTGTTAACTTTTAAACCAACATAGAACGGCTCATAACTAACAATACCTTACCTCTAGATGAAGTATCTTTGATTAAAACAATGCTTTTTTTCAACAAAAAATTATCTGGTTTAAATAACAAATTATTGTAATAATGAAATATAATAACTAGAACACTGATCAAGTAAAACAAAATTGACAGTTTACCCATTAGCATGGGCAGAGCATGACTGCAAACAATAACAAAGCCTTCAACACGGTATCTCTGAATTATGTTTCAAACATGTACATTAAAATAAAAAAAAAACTTTTATTCAGAACAGTTGGTAACCAAATGAATAATAAAAATCAATTCTCCCAGGTTCAACGTTTTTAAGAAATTAAAAGCCATAATTATATTGATTTTTAAAATAATAAACCAGACTGTGAAACATGACAGATTGAGATCCCAGCTTCCAATATGGCTAAATTAAATTACACTACTCCATCAGGTGTGACAGCTAATTGTATATTGTGCTGTTTTGGTACAGACCTTTCTTATTTAATTCTTCTTTTTCTTTTCTGACATTCTTCTATTGTCTTCCAGAATCTCTGATAACTGCAATGTGAATTTCCCCTTGGGATTAATAAAGTATCTATCTATCTATCTATCTATCTATCTATCTATCTATCTATCTATCTATCTATCTATCTATCTATCTATCTATCTATCTATCTATCTATCTATCTATCTATCTATCTATCTATAATGATATTACCTTGAGAAATTATGTTGGCTGTCCTTATGTTTCAAGTTGTGCAAATGAGAGTGCAAAGGTATAACATCATGGAGTCCACTTCTTCCGTTAAAGAAAATGTCATAAGAATGTTATATTTAATACCAGAAACGGCAGTGAATACACTTGACTTCAGCATTCATAGTTTTCATACTCTTTCTGTGTATGTTTAGCATTCATTTGCTCAGAGGTTGATGCACTTGCTGCTTCCTGAGCAGCTCTTCTTCTCTCCACTCTAGAGGCCCGCTTCTCTCTTCTTCTGTCGGCATCTTTTCACGTTAAAACTGATTAAGTCAATGTTTGTGTTGCAATTACTTTAATTTTTCACTTAAGCTGGCACTTAAGTCTTCAATTTTCCTCAAGAATGATTTAAGATATGAAGAGGTAGGGGAAGTGACAGCGAAGGTGGTAGGGATGAGAATGGCACCCATATGCATATGCTGCACAGCCGCCCTGCTGGCCGCTGCTGAGAGTTGATTCTACAATAAAATAAAAATAAAAAGAGGAATAACCTTGGAGATCAATCATCACCCTGAAAGCGGATAGTAGACGACATGTAGTATGTGTGTACCAAATTTCAGGTCAATAGGTCAAATGGTTTGTGAGCTACAGGTGATTTAAAATCCTGGACAGACAAACAGATAGCCACAGTAGCATATTATATAAGAAGATTATGATATAAATATGTACAGTGGAACCTTGTTTTGTGTGTGTTTTGCAAGACAAGCTAAAATTTTTAATAAATTTTAACTTGATAAACGAACAAAGTCTTGCAATACGAGTAGTACGTATACGCGTTGTCTACCGAGCGTCACGTGATCACAACTGAGCTGATAGTTCTTCTCTCTCGCTACGGGATTGTGGTAATCGTCTCCAACTCTCGGTCTCAGTCAGCGTGCCTCACTCAGTCAACATCTGTACAAGCGTATACTGTTTACTATAGTATTGTCACCACGTGTGTGTGTTGTAACGTGTGAGTCCCTGTCTTGCACCCCTAAACATGAAGCTGAGTCTCAGTACTTTAGCAACATCATCTTTATTCAGCTTGAAACAGGAACAGCACGGTTATTTATTGTAGCGGGATCTGTCACTCTCCTATACACAGACACAGCAGTCAGGCAGGGTTATGGCCAGGTTAGTGGCCAAGTAATACTATGCCCTGAATTTATAATTTTCCTTGTATCATCCATCAACGGCAGGCACTTATAGCATGTCTGCGATCTTTTCAGATTCACTTTGGACTGTGGGATTTGCCCAGAGCACCCGGATTTAACCCACGCAGACATGGGGAGAATATGCAAACTCCACGCAGGGAGGACCCGGGAAGTGAACCCAGGCCTCCTTACTGCGAGGCAGCAGCGCTACCACTGCGCCTCCGTGCCACCGGCTTTTAAGTTGGCAAATATCAAATACATAGAAAGAAAAGCAGTGAAAAAAACTCTGTCACATGGAAACTAAATAAAATCACTTTAAATGTAAATATTAATTGAAAACATACTAAAAGGAGATCACAAAAAGGCAAAAAAATGCTCAAAAATAGGTTTTACTTTTTAGACAAAAGTAAACAAATTAAAATTGCAAAAGCTAAGATCATCCTTTTAACATGTAAATCCTTAAAGGGTCAAGGTCTGGCTTTCTTGATGGAACTTATCATGACTTACAAACCAGAATGTGCATTAAGATCTCAAGGTGCAGGTCTACTTATGATTCCAAGGATTAATAAAATAACAATGGGAGGTCGAGCTTTTAGTTATAAAGCCCCTAAACTGTGAAATGGTCTGTCTGCTACTATGAGAGATGCCCCTTCGGTCTCAGATTTTAAATCCCCGCTGGAGACTCACTACTTCACTTCAGCACACCCTGACTAGAGCTGTTGATTAACTGTACAGACTGCATGTCTGTTGTTAGTCATTAGCACTAAAACTTAAGTAATATGATAGTTGTAATTTGTTACTAACCCTCACCTATACTGTTTCTCTTCTCTGTACTCAATTGTGGCACTTGGTGCCAATTCCCTACTGCCAAGTTGTTCTGCCTGCATAAGGAAAAGTCATTTCTGATGGAGGATCGCAGGAATCGTGGGTAGAGGGGTCCTTTCATCAGATTGGCTGGCCCAGTGCTGTCTCAGCTGTGGAATGGTCAGTAGGGGTGGCAGCTTACTGGCCGAAGTCTCCAAGACTCTGAACAAATCCAATTTGATTATGTGATATCATCTACTGTTGAATTCTGCCCTGTACTTGTAATATTTCTATTGCACTATTATACTGTATTGAGGATTACTTGTGTTCTGTTCTGTGTATTGTATTGACCGCCTTTTTTTGACACGCACTGCACGCCCAACCTACCTGGAAAGGGGTCTCTCTTTGAACTGCCTTTCTCAAGGTTTCTTCCATTTTTTCCCTACAAGGGTTTTTTTGGGAGTTTTTCATTGTCTTCTTCGAAAGTCAAGGCTGGGGTGCTGTCAAAATGCACGGCCTGTTAAAGCCCATTGTGGCATGTGTGTGATTTTGGCCTATACAAAAAAAAAAATTATATTGTGTTATAAATTGTAACATTACTTTAATAACGTGGGGGCGTGGGGTCAAACACATAAATCCAAAGAGAATCATGAAAAAATAGGAACTGAAATTAAGAGTGCAATGTTGAAACTATTTGAACATAAGTAATCATAAATGTAAATACTAGTACCCCAGCTGCAAATTAACCCTTTAACCGCCAACTCCCTAAATATTCCCCACGCCAGGCGAAATCTGAACAATTTTCGTTTTTTTTACTTTTTTACATTTTTTTTTACATTTTTTACATTTATTCAAGCAGTATTGACCACTAAATGTTGTGCAAGTTCTAGAAATGGGCAAACACATAATAAAACACAAAATGTACCTTTTCTCAGGCTTCTGGATTTATTGTCAACTACAAAAACGGAACAGTCAAAAGTAATTCAAAAGTCAAAAGTAGTTCAGTCAATCATAGTTTCATTCCCAGTATTTGAGTTTGCTGTGCCACAGGCCAAAGCAGGGAACTGCACAAAGTCCTGGATTGCTGGGACACTTTGAGCAGAAGGTCTTGACGTCTCTACGCTGACCCTTCTTTGAACAGACATGACAGCGTTTTTCTGAAAGTCCAAAGTCCTTACATTCATCTGGCAACACTGCTGAAATACTACTCATAGGATCCTCTTTGCCAGTGTATACACGAAATCTATAAATGTAACCTGAATTCTCAGCTAAGCAAAACATCTTGATACCAAACCGTGCCCTTTTCAATGGTAGATACTGTCGAAACTGTAAGCGGCCCTTCCACGACAATAAACTTTCATCAACTGCAACTGACGGTCCTGGCATGTAGGGCAACTGAAATGCTTCAAATAAATGATCAATCAAAGGACGTAGCTTGAACAAGTGGTCGCGGTTTGGATCTTTCTTATCTGGCTCGTTTCTGTTGTCATTCAAATGAAAGAATTTCAGCAGCAAAGAGAATCGGTTACGTGTCATGACAGCTGCAAAAATAGGTGTTGCATACATAGGATCTGTAGACCAGTACATCTCAATATCTGGTTTTCTGATTATTCCCATCAACATCAAAATCCCAATGAATTTTTTCATTTCGTTTTCATCAGTGTCAAACCAAGCACGAACACGGGAATGTGGAGGTAAATTGGGATTTTTCTCAATAAACTGTGCTGCATACAGATTTGTCTGATGAACAAAATGTCTGATCAAATCAGGTGACACAAACAGCTCATAAAACTGCTCAGCAGTGTAATTGTTTACATCAACAATAAAGCCACACGTTCCCTCAAACGAATGCAGAAAAGGTAGTTCACCACGGGCAGCAGCCCAGCTGAGATGCTGGGGATACACCCACTCATCGCCGTCATCCGATGCGTCTTCATTCACAGTATCATGCAGCGCACGTTGCTGCTCATCACTGTCGCTAAAATCTTCTTCAGAACTGCTACAATCGTGATCAGAACTGTCCAAAATCGCCTGCAAAGCCTCACTTGAAGTCAGTTTACGTTTCGCCATATTCACAGCTGTTACATGCGAATCACGTCACATGACCGGCCAAAACAACCACAGACTTGTCGAAATACAACGTAGTAATAATACCCACACCAAACCGTCAGTTATACTACTTGCCAGGCATTCATATAACCACAGGCAAATGTGCCGGATAATTCCGGCAGTATGGCGTTAGCAATAAAACAACGGTGCCAGATATATCCGGCAGAGGGCGGTTAAGGGGTTAAGTAGCTACACCTCCTTAGGCTATATATACAATAGGCGGGAAAAAGAACAAATAAACCTAATACATATAATCTTAACATATACAAAAGAATATTTGAAAAATGACAAAAAACAGTAACTAAACAGAAAAAACACCTGAGCCAAGGAAAGATTGCTGGGTGTACCATGACATGTGAACACGTCCCCATGACATAAAATGTACTTATTCATGTGGGGATATATCATTTAGGGCTGCATAAGATTACAGAAACCAAATATTGAAATGGCAACACTTAATGAAGTCACCAACATTTGCTTGTATAAAAGTAAGTAAGAGAATAAAACATAAAAACAAATTAATGAAACATTGCAATTTCCTATATAATTATGACAGGAGATAGTTTTTGTAGGTAGGTGCTCACACTGATCATGTCAGAGCAAATGATTTATATAATTAAACCAAATTGCCACCCTATTCAGGGTTTGTTTCTGCCTTGTGCCCCTGTACTTCCTGGGAAAGCCTCAAGCACCCCCCACAGCCGTGATCTGGATTAGAATATAACTGACTGAATTAAACCAAATTAAAATGTATTAAATAATCTTTCTGCTAAGATACTGCTTCTGAGGACTTCAAATTCACCACAATTACAGAATTATAAACTGTTAAGAACACATTTTTCATGTGTTTATCTCACTTTTGTACTTGTTTTAGTCTGTTATTAATAGCTCTTCCTTATTATTTATGTTAAGCAGAAATGTGAAAGAAAAAGAAGTGCACACAAGGTGAGAAGAGATTGAAGATAACAGAAGATTAAATGTTTAAATGAGTAGGGAAAATTGCAGTCAGCAGATCAAGACCAGATTGCATAGGACAGTACTAAAAGGATATGATCCTCAGGTCTAAGTGCTGTCTCAGAGAACAGCTGAACAAGATCAGTCCCAAATTTAACTTATCCACAGCTATTCTTGTTTTTGCCTTGTGTTTCTCTTGTGCTTTGCTCCGCTAGCTGTCTGATTGCCCATTAAATGCAGTACGCCAGCAATGAACATCTCGGCCTCTCAATTAAAAATGTGCCGCTACACATTACTCTTATTTTAAAGGACAGAGCACAGAGAAAACATTCATCCTCATGTAAACTAATTAAAAAATAATTGAAATCATTAAGCTACATTAGATTTAATTATTTGAATTACATTATTTACTTCAAGCATTTGAAAAGGCCCTGAAATCCCTATATGGAAAGTAATGCCGATGAGAGGTACACATGAGTGGAAACGCATCTGAATCTTAACTGTCTCACTGTAACTCATTTCTCAAATACATGGATAATACACAAGAGTTGACATTTCTCATTAATTCTATGTGTCTTTTCCTACAATTATGTAGCTACACCTCCTTAGGCTATACATACAATAGGCAGGACAAAGAACAAAGAAACATAATAAATATAATCTTAACATATACAAACTAATATATGAAAAACAACAAAAATGGTAACTAATTAGAAAAAACACTTGAGTCAAGGAAAGAATGCACCTGACATGTGACCACATCCCTATGACAACAAATGTACTGATACATGTGGGGATTTATTATTTAGGGTTGCATAAGATTACAGAAACCAAATATTGAAATGGCAACACTTAAAAGTAACACTTGAAAGTAATGGTGATGAGAGATACAGTGGTGTGAAAAACTATTTGCCCCCTTCCTGATTTCTTATTCTTTTGCATGTTTGTCACACAAAATGTTTCTGATCATCAAACACATTTAACCATTAGTCAAATATAACACAAGTAAACACAAAATGCAGTTTGTAAATGGTGGTTTTTATTATTTAGGGAGAAAAAAAAATCCAAACCTACATGGCCCTGTGTGAAAAAGTAATTGCCCCCTGAACCTAATAACTGGTTGGGCCACCCTTAGCAGCAATAACTGCAATCAAGCGTTTGCGATAACTTGCAATGAGTCTTTTACAGCGCTCTGGAGGAATTTTGGCCCACTCATCTTTGCAAAATTGTTGTAATTCAGCTTTATTTGAGGGTTTTCTAGCATGAACCGCCTTTTTAAGGTCATGCCATAGCATCTCAATTGCATTCAGGTCAGGACTTTGACTAGGCCACTCCAAAGTCTTCATTTTGTTTTTCTTCAGCCATTCAGAGGTGGATTTGCTGGTGTGTTTTGGGTCATTGTCCTGTTGCAGCACCCAAGATCGCTTCAGCTTGAGTTGACGAACAGATGGCCGGACATTCTCCTTCAGGATTTTTTGGTAGACAGTAGAATTCATGGTTCCATCTATCACAGCAAGCCTTCCAGGTCCTGAAGCAGCAAAACAACCCCAGACCATCGCACTACCACCACCATATTTTACTGTTGGTATGATGTTCTTTTTCTGAAATGCTGTGTTCCTTTTATGCCAGATGTAACGGGACATTTGCCTTCCAAAAAGTTCAACTTTTGTCTCATCAGTCCACAAGGTATTTTCCCAAAAGTCTTGGCAATCATTGAGATGTTTCTTAGCAAAATTGAGACGAGCCCTAATGTTCTTTTTGCTTAACAGTGGTTTGCGTCTTGGAAATCTGCCATGCAGGCCGTTTTTGCCCAGTCTCTTTCTTATGGTGGAGTCGTGAACACTGACCTTAATTGAGGCAAGTGAGGCCTGCAGTTCTTTAGACGTTGTCCTGGGGTCTTTTGTGACCTCTCGGATGAGTCGTCTCTGCGCTCTTGGGGTAATTTTGGTCGGCCGGCCACTCCTGGGAAGGTTCACCACTGTTCCATGTTTTTGCCATTTGTGGATAATGGCTCTCACTGTGGTTCGCTGGAGTCCCAAAGCTTTAGAAATGGCCTTATAACCTTTACCAGACTGATAGATCTCAATTACTTCTGTTCTTATTTGTTCCTGAATTTCTTTGGATCTTGGCATGATGTCTAGCTTTTGAGGTGCTTTTGGTCTACTTCTCTGTGTCAGGCAGCTCCTATTTAAGTGATTTCTTGATTGAAACAGGTGTGGCAGTAATCAGGCCTGGGGGTGGCTACGGAAATTGAACTCAGGTTCAACAGTTAGGTTATTTTTTAACAAGGGGGCAATTACTTTTTCACACAGGGCCATGTAGGTTTGGACTTTTTTTCTCCCTAAATAATAAACACCATCATTTAAAAACTGCATTTTGTGTTTACTTGTGTTATATTTGACTAATGGTTAAATGTGTTTGATGATCAGAAACATTTTGTGTGACAAACATGCAAAAGAATAAGAAATCAGGAAGGGGGCAAATAGTTTTTCACACCACTGTACACGTGAGTGGAATCGCATCTGAAGCTTAGCTGTCTCACTGTAACTCATTTCTGAAATACATTGATAATACAGAAGAGCTGATATTTGTCATTAATCATGTGCTCATCTTTTCCTAATAAACATATTAATCCAATAGTCAACAAAGCATATAAAATGCATAGTCAGAGTCTGGGCAATATTCATAAACAATGTCTCATCACAGCGCATACTTCACAGTAGAGCAAAAGCTTTATATAATGCCTTAATGTGAGAAATCTCATATCAGATCTGGAAGATACCCTCAAAGATATATATCCATGGCACTCCAAAGGAATACAGTATGGAGGAAACGGACAACATCTTTGAACATTCACTTTCTAAACTGGCAACCAAGCGATTTCTTAATTAGGGACACCAACTCTGTGTCTTTTAACTGAATATCATTGGTCAAATGTATGTTGATCCGTAATTTTTGGTTTCTTATACAGGGTGAGCCTAAATGAAGTAGCACATTTCTCAAGGTCATTGCGATAGGTAGAGGCAGGGGGGGTCATTTGATAGGTGATCCCTTGTAGTTTTCATTCAGCAACAAACCTTGGTCCGGTGCTCACTGTGCTTTTGCTTTTGAAACAACTCAGTACATACAATTTCTGCTCTGCTTGATCTGCCCTGGTCAACAATAAGTGTAATTATTGAGAAGTGAATGTCTGGGAGCAACAACAGCTCAGTCATGATGTGGTAGACTACAAAAAGTCATAGAGTGGTGTTGCCGTGTCCTGAGGTAGATGTGCATAGAAATCACCTATCATCTATGTCATCACTCACAACAGAGTTCTAAACTCTCTCTAGAAATAACATCAGCACAAGAAATGTTTGGCCATATAGTGAATCTTCTACGAGGGGGGTTTGGAACATAGTTGTTATTCTAAACATTTTTCAAAGTATTCCCATGTGTATTTTTCCCCATTTCTTCAAAATGTCCTTTTTTACTGATATTAACCCTTTTCTCTCTGAACTTTGCAATGAATGTTATACCCCTATGAGGAAACTTAAGACACACAATACACGGTGGCAGCCCACGAAGAACGGTCAGCTCAGCAAGTAAACATCAACAAAAGAAAGGCTGAAAGAAAGAAAAATACGACCAGCAAAAAGAATGAGGTCAAAGTCCCTTGCCATTTAATATAGACTGTTCCTACTAATGTTTATGCACTACTGTTCTAGCGCCCATTATTGTAACGGGCTAAATGACCAGTATAAATATAAAATATGGTTTACATATTTTTAATGGCATATAAGTGCTTTTTCAAGTCTGTAACAGTCTGTCTGATGCATGCACAATTCATTTTGTAGCAGCACCCAACATACTAAGTCCTCTGAACCTTCTCATGAGGTGGTCTAAGTCAGTACGCAACTTTATACCCCTTCTGGGACTATGAAGAGCACTGGAAATATACTTATTCTTAGTCTTGGTCTGCTATTAGTCTGCAGCTCTGAGGCACACTACAGCAATAGTTCATTAATGGTTAAAAGATAATAAAATCTTCCTCCAGTCACATTATTCATCTGCAATCATGGTCACTAGCTTATGTTATAGCAATAGTTTAGCATGTTATGGAAGTGCAATGAAGAGCTGGCTGGCCTTGTGTAACTAACAGGTCTTCCATGCATTTATTTTCTCTGGGATTTGTAAAACCAAAGGTCATAATTATTCTTTCTTTAAGCAATCTAACCTCCCTTTACCTTTATGGGTAGCATTAAAATTTAGCATATGCATATGTTCCTTGGGTTGTTTATCCTGTTACTTTGTTATATGTTAAGTTCATGCCTTCAACATTCATCTCCTTTGTAAAGAAAATTATGACGGTGCTTTCAATGAAGTATGTAATTTAAGGCAATGATGGATGATTTTGTCAGTCCGTACTCACCCAGTATCAAACCTTAGAACTTGTTAGTTGCTTTAAGTCACCATAGAAACAAATTTGGGTACCAATGAGTAAAAGATCACCTCTCTTTAATGCTGGATACAACACCAGGCTCATGATGCTTTAAATATCATGAGTTAATCAAACTGTTTCGGAAGATAGTTTGGCATCCCCCTGTCCTTAGTGTGCTCTTCCTCATCTTAGCACAACTCAGAAAGTACAGGAAAAAATATGCCATGACTAGTTTATCTTGCTTATACCCTTCAAGATTTTAAAGACATCTGCTCCTTTTTCCAGAAATGCCTCATTACAGTTTTCCAGTTTCCATCACTGGGGAGATGAACAATGATCTGCAAAGGCCAACTGTGACCGCGGGATTTATTTCACATGAGTATAATAAAATGATTAATAGGAATAATTTACTTTCACCCTCACCCATCCACACTTCTTATAGGAAATGTTACTTGAATTTTAAATTAATTGCCCTCAAAGACAGCAGAAGAAGCTACATCTGTACAGCAGAATATAAATGAACCAATTACGTTAACTGAAATCTGAAACTGAAATGGAAATTTTAAGAATCCATAGCTACCAAGGGCAAGAGTAGAGGAGATCTGGCATGAACACTTGCCTACACATTAGTAAACTGGGCTTTCAGCTTCACTGCTAAATGCTAAACTAGTAGCCATATTAGGAATGATGAAAGAAATTGTAGATTAAAGAGCTGTGATGAAGACACCAGTGTACTTTCTCCCAGGGAGTTTGAAAATCACCATGTGGATGTGAATTATCAGCACAGAGTGAATTATACGCTGTATGACCAAAGGTATGTGAACACCCCTCCAAATTACTGAGTTCAGGTGTTACCGCTACACCCACCCAAGCACATAGTCATGCAATCTCCATTGACAAACATTGACAGTACAATGGATCACACTAAAGAGTTCAGTGACTTTAAGTGTGGCACTGTCATAGAATGCCTCTTTTGAAACAACTCAGTACATACAATTTCTGCTCTGCTTGATCTGCCCTGGTCAACAATAAGTGTAATTATTGAGAAGTGAATGTCTGGGAGCAACAACAGCTCAGTCATGATGTGGTAGACTACAAAAAGTCATAGAGTGGTGTTGCCGTGTCCTGAGGTAGATGTGCATAGAAATCACCTATCATCTATGTCATCACTCACAACAGAGTTCTAAACTCTCTCTAGAAATAACATCAGCACAAGAAATGTTTGGCCATATAGTGAATCTTCTACGAGGGGGGTTTGGAACATAGTTGTTATTCTAAACATTTTTCAAAGTATTCCCATGTGTATTTTTCCCCATTTCTTCAAAATGTCCTTTTTTACTGATATTAACCCCTTTCTCTCTGAACTTTGCAATGAATGTTATACCCCTATGAGGAAACTTTTTCAGGTCTCATTTGTCAAATGTGGTCAAACAATCATTTGCATGATAGTAAGTTGCACCTACTGTAAATGAAAGCAACCTAGATCTGCATATTACTGTGTCAAAGATATGCTTTAATTATAGCTACAAGAATAGTTCCCCCCAGGAAAGGCAAAAAGACTCTGAATGATAAAAAGAATCCCCCCATCCCAAAAAACTTCAGTTGGGGAATAAATTTCACTTCAGTGAGACACGTGATACTGTGCCACTGTGAATCGTGATTCTCTATACAAAGTTATCCTTACAAGAGCAACTTTCTTGCAAGCATAACCAGTTATTTGTGCTGGCACTAAGTGATGCAAGGATCACTTATTGTTGCACTTAACTGATCTGATATGCTTTGAAACCTCTATAATTAAAATTAATCTCAAAGGACACTTTTGTAAGGATTTCATAAGCACATAGAAGTAAAAAGCAACCACTTTAGTCAAAAATTAAACAGTTGAATGTTGCCAGTTATTCAACACATATACATTCTCAAACTGCTTTATTGCCTATCAAGGAAAATAGACTAAATATCATTTAAAATATTGATAATAAATACAGCAGCTTAGCACATTATTAATTTTCCTTAAAGTCCTGTTCTATTAGCTCTTGAAGCCAAGTCCATCCCTTGAGCTTAGGGCTACCATGAGGGTGTGATGGCTCACTTGATGGATAAAGTCCTTCTCAATATATGAGTATATGTCCAAGGAGGACGATTGTTTGGACCACTTATATCTTGATATTACCAGGGATGTAGCTTTCTATCCCTTTTTTGACCAGCCCAAGAGCAGTTATTACCACTGGTATTATTATAGTTTTCATACCCCACATTTTCTGTAGATCTTTATATTTAGAGCATTTTTTGTAGTTTTTAGTGGCGACAGACATGTTGATATGCAGACAATATCTCTCTTCCTTGTCCTTCACTACTATATCAGGTCTGTTAGTTTTGATTTCTTTATAAGTTTGTATCGGTGTATTCCATAATATAGTTGCCTCATCATTTTCAGTTACTGTTGACAGCTTGTGTTCATAACATTTGCCTTTGACTTGGATGTCATAGTGTTTGCATATTGCCCAATGGAGGTATGCTATTGCTTTATTTTGTCTTGTATGTATTCCGTTTTGGCCAATTCTGAGCAGCTGGAGACGAGATTATCTGTTGTCTCTTCTTGTACACATCGGGTTGGTGCCGTGTTTCATTATCTTGTTTTCGGTAATAGTTGGTCTTCATACATTGGTCTTGAGCAGCAATGATATACCCTTCAGTTTTTGACTTTAGGCCTGTTATATTTAGCCAATGGTTTGTTTATTATTATTATTATTAATAATAATAATAATAGCAATAATAATAATCATTGTCATCAAAATACTAGTATTGTAAGATCAGTGTTTGCCTCCTGGGTGGAGTTTGCATGTTTTATTCACGTCTGTATGGGTCTCCTCCAGGTGCTTTGGTTTCCTTCTACAGTTCAAAGACATGCAGGTTAGATGAATTGGCGTTGTTAAATTGGCCTTAGCGAGTGTGTGTGGGTGTGTGAGTTCAACCTGTAATGGACTGATGCCTTGGACCATTTCTGCCTTGCACCTGATGATTGGTGGGATAGGCTCCAGATATCCCATAATCCTAACCTGGATAAGTGGGTTAAGAAAATGGTTGTAAAGATGGATAATACTGCAAAGTGCAGGAATGCTTAGAGATTGTTGTGCAAGTGCGTATAATTGCTGCCTATGTTCTGGTTCAGCTACTGGCCTGGTAATTGTACATGTTCAGTTTTTACACTCACTTTTTCCCAACACACATGTTAGACTAATTAGTTACTCTAAATTGGCCCAGCGGCCTACAATGGGCTGGCACCCATCCAGGGCTTTTTTTTTTTTTGTTTAGCAGCTGATTCTACCAGGATAGATTTACCTTTGACTCTGCACTTGATTAAGCAGATTTGGTAATGGACAAATGGATGGAATATTAATAAAAGATAACAAAGTTAACTGAATCTGCTGTGTCTGGATTTAAAGATGCACTGTGGATTGTCAAGGACTTTCTAAGCAGATTTGGAGAAGCATACTGACGTAACAGGAAGATACTCGTCATAGACAGTTTTACTCTGTTCTTTTGCTTTTTATGACAAATGTATCAGCAAACTTGTAGAGTTTTTTTATATCAGTGTCAGTTGAAGTTATATTAAGTGTTTGGTATTGTATTAATTTTATTGTACTTCACTGGTACCACATTCTGTGAGAGCCTGGGATACATGCAAGAAGGAATTTAATGGTCTGATATACACATACTGTATAAATAAACCTGACCTTGAAATTTTCAATAGCAAGTTTAATATACCATAATTTTCCAAGTTAAAAGCTCAATATGAGCAGGAATTATATATATGAACTCCAGACACTACATGTGATTCAGTAGTAATGAGATGTGATGCTTTTACAGTTTCTTTCAACTTTAAGTTTCTAAAACAGCTGTATGTTTTCTTTATTTCATATTTTATAATTTTTTAAATGTTCCTCTGCACTTTGCAAAGTGGAATTCAAGTCAAGCTTAAATGTGCAGCTTTGTTTCCTGGATATTCATGCTGCTACTTCTACACTAATGCATTCAGTTCATTCAGGACTAAAGGACATGAACTCAGATACAATAAGACTGTTACACCACCAGAAAATCTAAATAATCCAACAAAGGAGCTGTCATCAGATTTGATCGTTCTATACATATTGATGAATATGTAAATGTCCCACACAGCAAGAACACAAACAATCTTCAGTAAGGTCAAATCATTACACGTCGTCATTTGCTGTAGGTGACACTATGGAGGAGTGGTGAGCACTGTTCTTCACAGCTGCAGTGACTTGTGCTTAAATCCCTGTCTGGTCAGTATTGTTGGTGGTGTTTGTATGTTCTCTGTGTGTCGAAGTTTGTTTTAGATGCCCCTGGCTCTTCCCATAACACAACAATTCCTCAGTTTTTGTTGATTGGTGACTTCATAGAAGAGAGCATGGGTGAATGCATGCTGAGCTGCTGTGAGATAGCTGGTCTGTGGCAAGTGAATTTTAAATAGATAAGGCACTCATGTTTTTGGGTGGAGCATAGGCTGCATAGGGTGGAGTGGCTCTGGAGGCAGATGTGGGGGTGGGTGATCCCTCATCGACATGCAGGATTGACTTATTCCCTCATTTGAGCTGGAGCCATGAGTGCCGCACCTGCAAAAACCCTTAAAACCCACAAGGTTTTAAGAAAGGAACCAAGGAATGAGAGAAGGAAGAGAAAGAGCACAACAGAAGAGTGAACACAGTATTGAGTGGCTGAGCCAGTTGGAGTGAGAAGAGAGAGCGGTCAGCAGCGCCACAGAGAAGTGAACAATCAGCACTCTAGGGGTGGATTCTTGTCCACTAATTTAATAGAGGAGCAGGTATGATGGTGGTTGGAGTCCTTCTTAGGGATACAGAAAATGCCAAGCAGGCAAGATGGGAGTTGGAAGTCAGGTGTGTCTTCATTTGCCTGACTGGAAGTTACCAGTGAGAGTGTAGCCGACCTGGGCCATCACAAAGGGAGCATCCAGGCACCACAGCCTAGGGGTGCTATGTATATTTAAGCCAGGTCTGGGGACACTAACTCTGCATTCTTTTGCTGAAGACTGATCATTAAATGTATGCTGATCCATATTTTTCTATTTCGTATATTATTCTATTTCTTATAATATTTATATGCATCGCTTGTCTTTGTCGGTGGCATTACGTTAAATATATTTGATTGAGTTTCGTGCTATACTTCAGTCCAAATATAAATATTAAATATAATTTACATATTTTAACAGCATATTTGTGCTTCTTCAAGTCCGTAACAATCTGTCTGATGCGTGTGGAATTAATTTTGTAAAATTACTCATGGTACCAAATCTGCTAAACCTTCTCACTACATAGTCTAAATTAGTACTCAACTTTGTTCCCCTTTTCCGACTCCAAAATACACACTTAGTCTTAGTCTTGGTCTACTGCTAGTCTGCAGCTTTAAGGCACAATGCAACATAGTTAAACCCGAAAGTTAGTCTTGTTACTGTAAATACGTACTAAGAACAGATCGACATGGCATTATCCTGAACTCATAGCACACTACAAATGACCTATAGGATATAGATTAAAAATATTTAGTTAAGAGAGTGCTTACTGGGGAGACTAAGCAGTGCAAAAAAGGAGGAGAAGAAGTCAATGAAAGTTTCAAAAATATGGTAAAAAATGTGAATATTAGTGTGGGGAATGAAGAATACCTTCTAAACTGTGTATGGAGTTTTTGTCACTTACTATGTAAAAGAAATCCAAAACAATGTTGGAAAAGTTTATAATAATAATAATAATAATAATTATAATAATAATATTGTTGTTGTTGTTGTTATTTTTAATTATTATTTCATCAGATTATGTGCATGCTGCAAATAATTTTCTGCATGCATTGCTTTATACAATAACAGTAGTTCTGACCCTGGATTGAGGAAGCAAGCATTCTTAAATGTTTTACTTTACGTTAAACCAAAAACTTTTGCAATTTTAATTTTTGCTGTCTATTTTACTAAAGCTGCTTAACTTTAACTTTTTAATAACATTAAATAATTCAATATCTATCCATTTTCTGAGTTTGCTCTGTGTATTACATAGATACAATGAGCTGAGCACTTTGGCATTAGCATTATGATAAAGGCAGCAGGAAATTCTCAATAATAAACCCGCCCATCACAGTCAGGATACGCTCATCTATACAGCAACACATACTTAGAATCTTTATTTAACCTAACAGCTATATCTTTTGGATGTGGGAGGCAACCAAATCCCAAACAAATCCACAGAAACAATAGGAACGTGAAGACTTCATAGATTGAGATGTAATAACAGACCCACTAAGCAAATAAAAGGGGAAGGTGGCTCCTTTTCACTCAACTTATTACTGAGCAGAAATATTTAGAAACAGCTCAACATCCTTCAGATAGATAACTAAGAAAAAATAACAAATCAATTTACCTGATACGTATGTTTCACAAACAGACAACATATACATTCATTAAGTATTTGTTTAAAGTATGCAGGAACTTGAATTATGGGGTGATAGCATTTTCCATGCACTATTGTGCTGCCTTTAATCAAATACATTGAGTCATATTAACGTTCAATCTTAATAAATATTTTCTTAAAATTCAAATGTTATCCTTAGTATTTTGCAGAACTGAACTGTATGACTTTTGTATTTATTCAATCTCCCTTTGGCACATTTCCTCCATGCTCTCTCATTGAATATTACATACAGAGAAGAAAAAAAGCCTCCTTTGGGAGTGATTCTGGTCCTGACAGTTACAGACAAGAAAATCACTGTTAGCACATCAATCAACGGCAAAGCTCAACGAAGCTGCCACTCATCTGTCTGACAGTAGAGCGAGGTCAGAATAAAAGATCTGCTCTGCTGGGGGTGGGAAAGGCCAGATGTGAGTAAGATAATACTAAACCCAACAGCCATTTCCAGGTTAAAAAAAGAAAGATTGCTAAGTATTTCTGTTTCACTGACATCTGTGTCTTACAGTCATGCTAATTTTTTATGTTATGTGCTATTGAACATATTGGGATCTTATGAAAACATGAAAGCAACAGAATTTACCAAATAGAAACAGATGGCCACACTGGCCATTTGAGAAATGTATATATTGCACAATTGACTGTGTTCAGTTTACTATCCTGATTTATTCCCATCACATTTTCTGAACATTTGAAAAGCACAGACTTCTAAATAGTAGATCTGTTTTGTTAAAACACTTGATAAACTCCCATAACACATTCCTACCAGCAAGTCAATTAATTGGAAATAGAAAAGTTCAGCAAGGCATTTGGAACCATCAATCCATTGATTATCTTAACTCACTTTTTCCATTTCAGAATCTTAGAGGTAGTGACATATTTCAGAAGTATTTGTACATAAAATCACCTTAAGATGTGATTTTAATTTCAGTATCAAGACATCACCATTTGAGTATTTTTTTCTTTTTTCTTGTAAATACATATTTATTAAAATAAACCCAAATAAATAACAACGGTATCTTTCAAAAATACCTAAGACAAACAAAATCCTCACTAACATCCACCCACCTGCCCTTTACTTATTGTAGGGTAGTCCTACATAGCCATGACAGACAGGGAGAGCAGTATCCCACTGTTGAAACAAGAACAAAGGAGAAAGAAAAAATGAAAGGCCATATGTAACAGGTCAGTGGATATTCAATAAGTCGCTACTTTGGTGAATGGGATTCAGTTCTCAATATTATAGCTGGAACACCCATAAATCCTGAGCTGAGAGAGTTCCAGGAATATTATATTACAAAAAAGGCAAATTTCCAAGAGTTAAAGAAGAACAAGTTGGGGACTTCTGAGCAAGAAGCCAATGCAGCCTTGACAGTGACAGCCTGTCTTGTGTCCTACACATACCTTTCCTACTGTGTTTATGCTGATGTTTTGATATTTATATGTTTCTGTTACTGATAATGTTTTTTTTCTTGCTGAAAAAATTAATTGTTTTTCTACTCTTTTTTTCATGGGGTAAACATAACACTAAGGACGCTATGATCCTTTGCTATTTTGAAAGTTGTTTACTTCACTTTTTATTTTAGATAAAACATAGGACAGAACCCCCATTTTTTTAATTAGATTGCTTAGTCCTAACTACTAAGTTACAATTATTAGTTCTCAGAATCAAAGCAGGTACAGTGATCCCTTGCTATATCGCGCTTCGCCTTTCGCGGCTTCACTCCATCGCGGATTTTATATGTAAACATATTTAAATATATATCGCGGATTTTTTGCTGGTTCGCGGATTTCTGCGGACAATGGGTCTTTTAATTTCTGGTACACGCTTCCTCAGTTGGTTTGCCCAGTTGATTTCATACAAGGGACGCTATTGGCAGATGGCTGAGAAGCTAGATTGCTTACTTTTCTCTCTCTCTTGCGCTGACTATCTGTGATCCTGACGTATGGGGATTGAGCAGGGGGGCTGTTTGCACACCTAGACGATACGGACGCTCGTCTAAAAATGCTGAAAGATTATCTTTACGTTGCTATCTTTTGTGCAGCTGCTTCCTGAAACGACATGCTGCTAAAAGCTCGAAGGGCACGTATTGATTTTTGACTGAAAAACAAACTCTGTCTCTCTCTCTCTCTCTCCCCCTGCTCCTGACGGAGGGGGTGTGAGCTGCCGCCTTCAACAGCTTTGTGCCGCGGTGCTTCGCATACTTAAAAGCCAAACAGCGCTATTGATTTGTTTGCTAGAGATTGTTTTCTCTATCTATGTGACATTCTGTGCTCCTGACACACACTCCTTTGAAGAGGAAGATATGTTTGCATTCTTTTAATTGTGAGACAGAACTGTCATCTCTGTCTTGTCATGGAGCACAGTTTAAACTTTTGAAAAAAAGACAAATGTTTGTTTGCAGTGTTTGAATAACGTTCTGTCTCTCTACAACCTCCTGTTTTCTGCGCAAATCTGTGACCCAAGCATGACAATATAAAAATAACCATATAAACATATGGTTTCTACTTCGCGAATTTTCTTATTTCGCGGGTGGCTCTGGAACGCAACCCCCGCGATGGAGGAGGGATTACTGTATACTTAGTTCTGGTGTAAGTGAAGCTTTGTTCCATTCCTGTTTGGATTTCTTCAAACGTGTAGAAGAAACTTCAGTACACTTTTCTTCTTTGATTTACGAGCTCATCTCCTTCTTCGCCTTGGTTGCACCTTCGGGACAGTACTGCAATTTTCCCTTCAAGGTTTTTACACCAAGTGTCCTTGGTTGCTAGTGAAATTTCATCTGCTGTGCTGGCTAGTGATCAGTCAGCTTCCATCATTAGCAAAGCCATTATTAGTATGCCTCTTCTGTACTGTATATGGTCTCTCTCTCTGCATCTGCTTTCCCTCAGCAAGGCTTGGGCTAATGACACCCTCATCCATCTCCAATAACAAGTCTTCCACCCTTATAGTCTAGCAGAGTTTCCCTTTACAGTAAAAGAGATTGCTCCAGCCTCTGCTACAGTCACACTCTATAGACTATGTGGTTTGGATCTAAACAGGCAAATTTACGGAGTGGTTAAGAGTAGTGAGATTGATACAGAGAGCCCAGATCTGGGTTTTGTAAGGGTTTTTAAAAGAGGCAGTAGAGGTCTTGCCATTGATTTCTTGGGAACACATACAGTAAGCCCATCCTTTTTGTTTGATGATTGGAGTGAAGTTTGGTCCGTCAATGTTACCCATCCTTGAGTTATGGTCCTTTGTCATCAGTCGATTGGAACTGGTGCAGAATGCAGCTGCCAGAATCCTAACTAGGAAAAGAAAATCTGAGCACATCTCTCCAGTTTTGATGTCACTACACTGACAATTGACTTTAAAATACTGCTTATGGTTTACAAAGCCTTAAATAATCTCGCACCATCCTATATTTTGGAATGCCTTTCACCTTACACTCCATATCGTAACCTTAGATCTTCAAATGAGTGTCTGCTTATAATTCCAACAGTTAAACTTAAAAGAAGTGGTGAGGCGGCCTTCTGATGTTATGCACCTAAAATCTGGAATAGCCTACCAATAGAAATTCGCCAGGCTAATACACTGGAGCATTTTAAAAAACTGCTAAAACCCCATTATTTTAACATGGCTTTCTAATAGCTTCATTTTAGTGTAACCCTGATATTTTGTATATGCATTTAATTATCATTTTTATCATGGCTCCACAATCCATACTAACCCCTACTTTTTCTGCTCGTGCTTTTTCCAGTTTCCTATGGTGGCGATCTGCACCATGCAGTCCTTACATTGATGAATTGAAGGCCAGAGTTCCACATGACCATCTTATTCTACCATGTGAAGCCTGAAAACCGTGAGGACTGATTTACATCATTTATGTTAGGTAGAATGCCTAGTGGGAGCCGGGTGGTCTTGTGGCCTCGGAACCCCTGCAGATTTTGGTTTTTTTTCCCCAGCCCTCTGGAGTTTTTTTTTTCTGTCCTCCTGACCATCAGGCCTTCTTTATTCTTTGTTACTTAGTATTGCCTAATCTTGTTTTTATATTTTACTTTTTTCTTTTGTCACCTTGTAAACCACTTTGAGCTACATCATTTGTATGAAAACATGCTATAGAAATAAATGCTGTTGTTGTCTCTGAGAAAACGTTTAGACTGTGCCTCACAGAGCCATCTCTGGGATGTCACTAGGTGATAGATCATTTTATTGGATAAGGCACAGAAGCTGCATTCCAAAAGGATGCCCATTCAAGAAGAAGCATCTATCAAGAGCATCTGGCAGTGGCTTGCTAAGCCAAGGACCTGTGTTTCTGGCAAATCAAAATAGATAATGCCAGTCTGTACCACAGTATTGATTCAAATATGGTGGTGAATTTACTGAAAAATTCCTGAATTCAAGCTATTTTGCAGCCTTTTCCCTCTGTCTTTTTATTCCAGGACTGAACCACACTTCTTATCGGCTCCTCCAATTTCAGTTTCAATTTGAAATTTGGAAGCTGTATTACTCAGATGGTTTGACAATTGGTGAGGACAAGACAGTTGGCAGTAAGTGTCTTTATCAGGGGTGTTGTGCTGAAATTAAACAGTAAGGAATCCCTCAGGATTTTAACTTTCATAGTCTGTAATGATGTTGTACAGATCAGTGGTTTTTTTCAGTCCTGGACCTCTAGGTTTTTTTTTTTCACCAGTTCATTTTACTTTTAACTGATTTCATGGTTTAATTTTCTTTTCTTTTCATTTTCTTTGTACTCTGCATTCAGAAAAAGTGTATTAGATATAGATTTAAATTTATGAGAAATTTAAAAGTGTTTGAATTTTTGCCACACTAGAATGCTATAATCAGGTTTGAAAGAGGGATGAATGGATTTTTGCTAAATTTGTGATGCTTAACTTGTCATTTTCTTTTTAATTTACTTTTTCTGTGGAGCTTGCTTTCTTAATTATGCTGACAATTAATGACAAGCTTAGCAGACACTAAGGCAAGCAACACTGACTGCTAAAGGGCAGCTATTTTAGTGTTACCCACTTGTGTGTGCTTAGTAGCAAATAATGTCATAAATAACCATAGAAGTCAAAGGAACAAAATAATTGAAAGCAAAAAATAGTTCTTATGCATTTAAATCTCTACTTCAATCAGTAAAAATTAGGAAGTAAAAGCTGGCTTAATTAACATTACAGTCCACTTAAAATAACGGGCAAGGGAGACCTCCAGGACTGAACCTTCAAACCACTTGTATAGCCCATTTAAAACAATGCTATGGTTGACTTCAGAAAAATAATGGAGAATTCTCGCAGAAGGTAAGATAGGCTGACACTTGATCATTAAATACACCAGATTTGGTCAGTGTTTTGAGAGTAATTTCCACCAAACAAAACACATGCTTCAGCCTCTTTTCTTATCTGACAATTCAATTCACTGCATACCATTGACAGAAGAAGTTTACAATGGCAATGATGTGTTCTGTATTTCAGCAATGCTTCCAAAAAACAGATGATTGCAGACTGCAGTTGAATGTTATCTAATTCGTCATCCAGAGAATAGATAGATAGATAGATAGATAGATAGATAGATAGATAGATAGATAGATAGATAGATAGATAGATAGATAGATAGATAGATAGATAGATAGATAGATAGATAGAAAACAAACAAACAACAACCTCCCCCAAACGCCCGTAAGAACACCTGGCTTGAACAAGAAAGTCACTGCTGTTAATCACAGGCGTGGAGGTTGGAGTAAGATGTAGTCAGATCTGCTCAGTTGTACTCAGTTTTCACCTAAAGGCGCTGACATTCAAATAGAGCAAGTCTAGCTTGTTGTGTCCACAAATTCAAGTGTGTTCATTCTTATGTCCCTGTGTCCCCATGTCAACAACATTTTGGTATCAGAATTTTTCATTCATTAGAATATTTGTACAGAATGAATCATTTCTGTTCCTGAGTTGACACTAGATTCCCTGAAGCCTATGAAAAAACTTGTAATCCCGGGCCACCTTAAATTCCTTTGCACCTCTCCATTAGCGTTTTTTGTTTTGCAAATGTGTCGATCAGCACAAGCAGCCTACTATCCTATCCCCCCACCACTGCAGCTCTAGTCAGACAAAAAGTTCTTTACGCCTCGTGCAGCTGTGTTGTTCTTATATGTGAGTGGACGTTTCTTGCAGGGAGGGCTTCTGTACTCTTTCTGTGATGTAGAACCCTCATCCTCATCTGAGTTCACCTCTGTTATAGCACATCTTTATTTAAAAACAGCAGTGTCAGATTGGGGGGAGCGTGAATGTGACTAAGAGAATAAAACTGAATAAAAAAAAAACCCACTAACCTCTACAAGTACCATAAATTTACATTGGCTGTTACAGACTCAGATCAAATGTATTTTTTATTCTATAATACTAACAATAAGAGCAGCTCACTACTCACAATGGTAAATGTAGGAAGCGCCCGGAATCAAACCGTCAACCTCTTGATTATGAGTCAGCAGTTCTTACCATTGCACCACCCAAGCAGTCATGTCAGTCATACCCTAACCCGATTTCTTTTTCTTCAGTTATATTCTTGAATAATTTTTGTTATATTTGTACCTTCTGTGAAAGTGTTTATTTGATATTTGGACTTTGGTCTTCACACATTATACACTTCATGTCAAAATTTTGTCATTAGTACTATAACATGAAGACTTCCCATTTTCTTGCATTTCTCACATTTTCTGTCATTCTACATTTACCCAGATCGTTGTAGACACAGAACACACATGAAATGCATGTGTTCCAAATAACGATATATTATTTACCCTATACAACTCCAAGCACTTCACACCCAGATAAACAGACTTGAGTTGGGAGAACGTTTTGTCTGAGTTGAGCTGCAGCAGTGGGGGGATGAGATAGCAGGCTGCTTGCTGTTTGTGTTGATTGACACATTTACAAGACAAAAGATGAGGATGAGGCGCAAAGGAATTTAAGGTGGCCCGGGATTATGAGTTTTTTCATAGGCTTCAGGGATTCTAGTGTTAATAAACATTAATCAGGATGATTTAACAGCCTGATTAATCAGTAACATGGATAAATTCAGCCAGTATTTCAATGACTGGATAACACATAATATTAGCTAAAAAATGCTGTGCTAAGATATTTAATTGCAGCAGTGGTCTGTTCTCACCTGTCTCTATCTCTTCCTTGATATCTCCATTTTGTTTGGACCTTTTTATCCAGTTGTTCTTGGTCGAGTAATAACAGTTGTGTTGACTGTAGAGAGTGATGGCAACAGTTCCATAATTCATCCCCTATTGCTCTTAGAAGAAGAGGATCTTTAACACTGGAATTACCAGAGCCTACGAAAAAACTCATAGATCCTGCCCACCTTAAATCCGTTCGCACCTCTCCGCCTGCATCTTTTGTCCTGTAAATGTGCTGATAAAGACAAGCAGCAAGCAGCCGGCTATTCCATCCCCCCACCGACTTAGAACGTGCACAAACTTCTCCTAGCTCATGCCTTGATTGATTATCTGGGAGTGCGTTATTTGGAACACACGCATTTCATGTGTGTTCCATTTTTACAATAATCTGTGTAAACACATTTTTAAAACAGAAACGTTTTTCATATTTTAGTAGTAAATGACAAAATGTAGGCATAAACTATATAATGTATGAAGCCTGAAGTCCAAATATCAAATGAACACTTTCACAAAAGGTTCAAGGAAAAGACAATGGCTTCCATGGTGTAGTAGTAAGATTTGCTGACTTGTAATCAGGAGTCCTCAGTTCGATCCAGACTCACTCCTATATTTTCTGTTTTCAGTAGTGAACTGCTCTTATTGTTAATATTATACAGTACACACATACACTTGGTTTGCGTCTGTAACACACGGTGAACATTTATAGGACTTGTAAAGGTTAGGTTTTTTTTCACTTTTATTCTCTCTAAATCATGATCACGATACATACTACCGCCCCCCCACCCAGGGATCTGACACTGTTAGTTTTTATTTGAAACTGGGAACAACGTGGGGACTGGCAAGATCGGGGAAAAAAAACATGCGGTCACTGATTACAAACCGCAAGATGTTATGCGAATGAATATGAATAATATGAATAATGTTGCATCCGTGCAACAAAGTTTTCCGAAATGTACTATACGTCATAAAACGAATAAATCCAAATATCATATATACCTATGTCTCTGGTTTTTTTTTTTGACCATATGGTGCATACTAATTCAGTGCAAGCAGGAACACTCAATAAACTTTTACAAATCCTATAAATGTACACCGTGTGTTATAGACGGAAACCAAGTGTATGTGTGTACTGTATAATATTAACAATAAGAACAGCTCACTACTGAAGATGACAAATATAGGAGTGAGTAGGGATCGAACCAGGGACCCTTGATTACAAGTCAGCAAATCTTACTACTACACCACGGAAGCTGTTGTCTTTTCCTTGAACCTTTTGTGAAAGTGTTTATTTGATATTTGGACTTCAGGCATCATACATTATATAGTTTATGCCTACATTTTGTCATTTACTACTAAAATATGAAAAACGTTTTTGTTTTAAAAAATGTGTTTACACAGATTATTGTAGAAACGGAACACACATGAAATGCGTTTGTTCCAAATAATGATCTATTATTTCCACTCTAAAACTCCACTTCACTCCCAGATAATCAACCAAGGCATGAGCTGGGAGAAGTTTGTGCACGTTCTAAGTCGGTGGAGGGATGGAATAGCCGGCTGCTTGCTGCTTGTCTTTATCAGCACATTTACAGGACAAAAGATGCTGGCGGAGAGGCGCGAATGGATTTAAGGTGGGCCGGAATCTACAAGTTTTTTTTGTAGGCTCTGGTAATTCCAGTGTTAAAGGCACAGTAATGACAGTAACCTATTACTAGATTAGCTTCCTTCCATTTTCTTTCTGCACTAGCTAAATGTTCTATAGATAATATTTACTTTTGCTCGCCCAATGCAGTCTTGGCCATTTGTCAGTCTAAGTAAAGGTAAACAGGAAATGGCTTCCTTGTTCATTTAACAACTTACTAAGATTAGCCCAGCAAAAGAGTTTCTGGCCACAGAAATATTACAGTATCTGTAGTAAACGTCTGCCTAACAATGTCAAAAATAAGTAAGTCAAAATGCAACACAAGAAAGCCTTTCTGGTTGTACAAGGAAGGAAGTCATTAAAAAGAGGGATTAAATTTGCAAATGATCTTGCAAGAAATATTGAAAAGACAGGTAAAAAGAAAAAAAATGCTGGCACTGCCTAACATGGATTTCTTCAATGCAACCTGCATTTGGCTTGTTACAGTGTGAATCTGTGGCATTGCACTGTGTAGGATGAAGTTCTGTTTGCTGTACCTATTACTTATTATTGTGAATCAAAAACAACATAAGCTTTATTTGTGTTGTAGTCACACATTGGCTCCCCTATGAAAATCTGATGCCCCTTGCTAACTTTGTCCTGGAGCTGACTTTGCTTCATGGTTGAATTATATACTGTCACACACATGCACATGGGAGACAGCTAAAGGGCTCAAAAGAAGGTAATTCCCGATCAGACCAGGGGGTGGCAGAGTGCATTAATCCTTTCTATTATCTTTCTGCAGACCAAAGGTGGAAAATTCCGCCTGGTTCCGCTCCAGAATACGTCACTTCCGATTCCACCTCCCAAGAAGTCGCAGCCTGATGACCTCATTTCTGGTTCTGGTCTCAAGATCCCTTCACTTCCTGCTGCTCAACTTTATATCCACCATGTTTACTAACCTGTGCAGTTCTGTTTTGGACTCTTGCCTGTAAAGACCATTTTTCTTAACCCTATCTCATCATTTGCAGCCAATTCTCAAGTACAGTGGTACCTCTTGTCATGACCGTACAAAACTCTGGACGGGACCCGAATGCAATTTCCCCATAAGACTGTATGTAAATACAATTAATCCATTCCAGACCGTACGAACTGTATGTAAATATATATTTTTTAAGCACAAAAATAGTTAATTATACCATAGAATGCACAGTATAATAGTATACTCAATGTAAAAACATTGAGTAACACTGAGAAAACCTTGAAGAACAGAGAAAACTAACATTGTAAGAGTTCGCGCTAGACTCTTACAAACCGCTTGCTGTAAACTTTTTTTATGAGTTTTAAGCACAGGGGAAAAAAAATTAAATGCCACTTCTCTTGCAAAACTTTTCAAACCATCCTCTACTGGCTTTAAATTCCTCACTTTCACCACTCAAAGAAGGATTTTTTTTCAGCAAATTGCCGTGAATTTTCCTGGCTTTCTTGCATATGATCGCCTCGCTTACGCTATCCCCTGCAAGTTGCTTCTCGTTCAACCACACTAGCAACAGTTTTTCCACCTCTTCTAGCACTTGAGGCCTCAGCTTGGTTAACATTATAACTCCTTTTGCAACATCAGCTGTTTTGTTAGGCCCTGTATACGTAAACAAAAGAAAATGGGAAACAGAGAATGGGAAATCATTGGTGCATGTGAACTGGAAGGGAAACTGGCCGCCAGTGTTTTTGTTCGCCACCAGAGTGTGTGGTCATGAACAGATGCAAAATTTTGGCAAACTTTTTGATCGTAACCCGATTTGTACATGTTCGAAAATGTTCGTGACCAGAGGTTCTACTGTATACGGGAGGCTGCCCCAAACTTGTTTGTGTGTCAAGGCTTGATTATTTACCACAATATGTATTGTAATATGTATTTATATAGAGGCGAAAAACTGTGCTTTTTATAGTTTGCTATATAATATATTTCATTCATATGATGTGTTAATATAAGAATATAGGATTATTTAGACAAGATCAATCTTTTAAGTGAATAGAATAGAAAACAAAGGCAGTTCTTACAGAAAAAGGCTGAAAACTTAATAATGGCTGGAATGAGTGTTTCTCAGGGAGAAATCATTTTGAGAGATAATGGGACATATGCAATGCAATCAATAAGCTGATGGATATATATGCAAATACCGAAAAGCATCCTCAAACATCGACTTATGTAGTGCAAGGGTTAATAGATTGTTCAAAATTTACAAATAAATGGTGTGCATAGACTGTTAGAAAGTCTAAGATAAGGAATTGAGACCTTTCAATTAGTATACCATTGCATTAGCTAGTAGTAATGTTTGCTATGAATAACATGACCTTGATAAGTTATCAGTTGTTCAAGCTTTAGCATGATTAAAGTACTGCATTGGTTTTGTAAATCTTACATGACCAGCCATCAAGGCACTCTATACATAGCATGAAATCATTTTAGGTTGTTTTGGGTTCTTCTCAGTAAGGCTCTTTGGCTCTTCTGACACAAAGCTTGACACAAAGATTCTTAGATTCTCTTTCCATATGCAAAGGGCTCAACTGCTTTTCTAGTTCTTGCCATCTGCAACACTCACAAGGCAAGCTATCAGATATGAAGGTTGCTGTATTATATTGATTTGAATCGTTCAGGATGTATATTGTCATATACTGTATGTTTAAGTTTTAGATACAGTATGTTTGATTTCACTTCAAATAAATAAATATAGATTTAGATGAAGCTACCCTTATGTTTATTGACACTAGGAATCACCTTTGGGAAAGGGGATGTTCCTGTCTAACCCGGGTTCTGCAGGGAAATGGGAAGTCTTCCTTTTTAAGTCCTTTTAGTGCTGGAAAACTGGGAGCAGACCATGAGCTGTTGTCCCAGCAGCACGCAGCCAGCCTTTCCTGAGTGAGTATTGCAGGGTGTTCATGTAAAACAAGGTACAGTATAGAGACATTTCTTCTTGTTCGCCAAAAAAAGAAACCAAGGAGGCCAGTATAGTGCATTTTGTGGACAGCTTTCACAGTAAGACAGTATTGTGATTTTATATCAGTTTAATAATGTTAATGCAATTTAAACTATGATACGTTTCTGCAAGCTTTCAGATATGTTTTTTAAATAACACAGTATCTTGAACTGATTGAGTGTAAGTTTGCAAACTCAACACCTCTTAGCATTTTAGCATTTACTGTAGATTTTTCAATATATTGCTTGTCTGCTCTATTGTTTTTATTCCTCCAGGTAAACAAACAGATGTATTGCTGAACAAATGCATAATTTTATTTAGCTGTCAATTTTCCTCCTGAGGCAACTGAAGCAAACTGCATATTTTTATTGGTAATCTGTGGTTTTATAAGCATTTTATGCTTATGATATTATGATCTTTGAGTTAGAAAGTTGAGTAAATTAATGATCCTCCATCATCACTGTAAAACAGTAAAAAAAAAAAGCAAAATCTGTTTTTCATCAGGTTTTATACTAAAGCACAAGCTCAAGCTACTCAGAAGGTCAAACAGTATTTTTTTGTTATATCAGCTTTATGTGACTTGGCTATTGCAGTGTGAATTGGTAGAGCCTTTACACTTTTACAAAATTACCCTGCTCTTTTAAAAATATTTAGCAAAGTTCCTGTGTCTGAGATTGTCTGGTTTTGCTGTGTGTCCAGTAAACAAAGCATTCCTTCTGATAGAACTTCATATGAGGTTAAAATAATTGACAAACAGGCACAAAAAGAGGTTGCTGGAGTCTCTGCAGCGTGTTCATCGCCTCAGTAACCAACTCTTGTGGGCCAAAGAGTATACTGGATCAATGTATTATAGGAAATGTGGTGTGATGATGCTGGTGTGTGATGGCTTAGTGTACAGCTGTGGTGGACACCATCAAAACCATGACTGGCACAGCATCAGCAACCAGCTGCGCCTTTGCTCAGAAATAACTTAAATGAAATCAAGGTTGAGATTTTTAGTGGCACATAAACTACCTGTAAAATGTAAGCAAGTAGAAAATAAGAAATTCTAACCTCTTAAAATGTTCTTGTGTGTCTGCTGAACTCTTCGCGGTCCATTTAAATAAGGTAATGATAAAATTAGTGCAGCCTTGTGATAATAAATGTCTCTGTGATACATGGCATGTCATGAAAGGAAATGGTACTATGTGCCCTGTTTTTTCCAGATTTTGCACTTGCATAAAACATTTTTTTTAAATTTTGCTTTTGTAAAAACTGAATCAACAAGAAACAGTACATGTTTTTTTGTTCAGTACAGTGACGTGTAGTGAGGTTCATTCCTGGTGAGGCACTGACTTCTTCAGAGTCAGATTTACAAATATATGAACCCCAAAGAGTAGCTTATTCACTATTCAATTGGCAGCATGCACATTGACTACTGGTTATGCTTCATATCTCATCAGCCTTCTTTACACACAGATAGGTAAGGTACATATTTGGCTGAGAAAGATCGTTACATTTGTATTGGCGAGAGAGAGTGGAAAGAGCGCATTTGCTCTGCACTCTCCATGTGTTCTAAATTTGCTGTTGCAATTCCAAAATTCATACTTATTCAATAAAAAGGAAAGTATTGAGTGATATACAAAAAAACGGATTGCAATTTGACCTTAATTGAAATATTTAGGTTTTTTTTTTAAGTTTTTTATTCTGATGCTTTAAGCAATTCTAATAGAGACTGTTCAACAAAAGGATAACAAGAAAAACAAAAGAATATTTTATTTAAAGTCAAAATTTAGTTTTTAAATATTGGATTGTTTTTTTCTTAGTCTGAAACCTTTTTTTATAAGATTGAAAACCGTTTATGGTCTTACCTTTATTTGTAAATAAAGTCCATGTGCCTATCCTTCTCCATGAAAATCTGTCATTTTCTTATAAAAGTCCCTCCTTATTTTCGTTAATTTTAAAAATCTTAATCTTCCATTTTTGGCAGTCATTCAGAGCAAAAAATAAAAATAAATGAACTGCTGCAGTGCACTCGACTTTCTGATATCGCTAACTTATTGGCACCTCTGTGTAGAAGAACAGCAACAACAAGCACCTGTTGGGCTCACATCTGCCCCCTTCGGTGCGGCACGGTACTGTCTGCCTCACCCTGTGCCTTTCCACTGTGTTTTTATGTCCAATCAGCAAGACTAAATATGTCACACACATTCATTAAAGATATTAGCCAGACTGATGGAAAGTTTGAGTGTATAATAAACGTGTCTGCAAATGTTATATTAGCAACATACAGAGAGACACCAACATGCACGTGCCAATTGCAGCCATCAACCCAGTGTGTGAGGGAGAGCGCAGTCCGAGGTGAGGTGAGGCTCCTCGTTGCCACACCTTGCATTTCTCCCTTGTATTTGAACAGGAAATGTGCAAATTCAGCGATTTTGACTATAAAAATTATCACAATTATTGGAAACATACAGAAAACAAATTTGTAGCACAGACAAGTGGGCAAATGTATTTTATGTTATCACTATTAGTTTTTTTACTTTTCATGATGACATTTTCATGATCCCTTGATCGCACGTCCCTGGTTCAGTATATAATGCATTACTCTTTTATGTGCCAAAAGCAGTGTGCAAAATATAAAATTCTGAGTCCTAATTAAATTAGAATTTCTTATTTTAAACCGTTTGACATTAATTTCTTTTTAAATAATATAAACTCTCTTATTCCAATGCAAGGTTACAGGAACAACCTCCTCTTATCTCATCTCATCTTTGAGTATATTTATTTAGTTATTTATTTAGATAGATAGATAGATAGATAGATAGATAGATAGATAGATAGATAGATAGATAGATAGATAGATAGATAGATAGATAGATAGATAGATAGATAGACAGGTTTTTGTCCCTAGGGGGAAATTTAGATTTTTACAAAAGCTCTTTAAATAAAAAACTACATAAACAGGTAGAAAAGTAAGTAAAACGTTGAACATTATTCAAGTTATTGTCTGTTTTTTACCTGCATTTTTTATTACTCTTTAATTTAATATTTTTTGCTGCTGGAGTATGTGAATTTCCCCCTGGGATTAATAAAGTATCTATCTATCTATCTATCTATCTATCTATCTATCTATCTATCTATCTATCTATCTATCTATCTATCTATCTATCTATCTATCTATCTATCTATTGTCACACACGTGCGCATGGGAGGCAGCTAAAGGGCTTGAGTAAAGGCAATTCTGCGGCATGCCGGGATGTGGCAGAGTGCACTGACTCTTTTTCTCCCTTGTCTGCAGACCATTCACGAGAGATTCCAGCTGATCCTCTTGACGCCACTTCCGGGACCGAGCCAACGGAAGAAGACCTTGCCGGCTCCGACCCCTGTGATGTCACGTCCGGGCTCGAACCAATGGCTGAAGAACATGAGCCCAATCCCTATGACCTCACTTCCTGTCTCCCCCTTTAAAAGCCTGCACCTTTTCCCTATTCCCTCAGTTCTGTCTTGAACTCGGTTGTATGCACATCAGTGCAGTATTTCATTTAAAAACGACTTTTACAGCAAGGAAACCAATTATACGGGTAGCTGCCCCAAACCTTTCTATGACTCTGTGTTGAGTTTGTGACACTATCTACCTATCTATATATCTCTTCTAATCTGATTTTTTGGTGAGGATCATGGTGGCAGCAGGCCAGGCAGACCCAGTTACAGATTCCAGCCTGTCTGATGGAATTCATAAGTGTTCTGAAACCAGCTGATATATAATACCTCCAGTGTGTCCTGGGTCTGCCGCAGGATCTCTGCGCAGTGGGACATGCCTGAAGCAACTGTAGGGGGTGTCACCCAGGGGTCTTTTTTTGACATGCCCAAGCCACCTCAATCTTCTCTTATTGATCCAGAGGAACAGCAACTCTTCCCTGGGGCTCTCCCAAAATGCTGAGCTTCTCACCCTAGCACAGAGTGTCAGCCCATCCACCCTATGAAGAAGTATCATTTATTGCGCTTGTATTCGTGATCCCATTCTTTTGGTCACTGCCCTCAACTCATGACCATAGGTGAGGACAAAAATGTAGATTGACTGGTTAAATGAGAGCTTTGACTTTAGACTCAGCTCCTTCTTCACCACCACTGACAGGTACAGAACCTGCAGAACAACTGCTGCTGCTCCAGTCGGGTTGTCGATTTCATGTTCCCTTTTTCCGTCACTCATGAGCAGAATCCTGATGTAAGAGCCAAATCCTTTAAGTTAATGTTAATGGTAAATTTACCTGAGCTTTTGTTTAGTTTGAACTTGAATGTAATGTAGCTTTAACATAGGTAGTTGCAACCCCTCTAAGTTAAAGAATGTTCTTAATGCTAGGTTGGTGTGACAATAAAATAGCCCTTAGATTGAAGTTAGACAGCTAGAAAGAAATATGAATTGTTAGTCAGCCATTACAGGCATATAGTTTTCTGACTGTTATGTATGTGTGTACATATGTGCGGTGAATGAAATAACACATAGAAACCTTAAGAAATGTAACTTAGCAGAATACCAGAGACAAGAAGTTTCCTTTTATGTGTATATTATCAATTTATTTCCTTTTTTTATGTGAATTGTTTGCTTTGAATTTCACTAAAACCTTTCAAACGGAGACACTTGGACTGTGTAGTTTTTTCTATCACAATGAGTCATATTATTGCTGGAATGCCTTTCTGGTAACTGCATAAGAAATATTTTGAACTGTTTGGAAACCGCAGTTTCGCAGTTACACATGAGGTACAGCCAAGATACTTGAATGTCTTCACTAAGGACAGTTGACCATCCCCCCCACCCCCAAGAAAGAGTTATCCACTCTTTTCCTTGGGAGAACCATGACCTCAGACTTGGAAGTGCTACTCCTCATCCCAGCCACTTCACACTCAGCAGTGACTTGCTGGAATGCGTGCTGAAGGTCAGAGTCAGATTAGGCAAACAGAACAACATCTTCTGCATAAAGCAACAATGTTCTGCCTAGCAAACTTGACTCCCTCACCTACTCAGCTGCATCTTGATATCTTGTCAATGAAAACCACAAGCAGGGGTGGTGACAAGACATAGCCTTGACAGAGTCCATCATGAGGAGTGAACAAAATCGACTCAGCGCCAAAATTTTTGACTCAGTTCTCATTGCATTCACATAGGGAATGAACAGCATGCAAGAGCCGCCCTATTACACTATATTCCTGCAGTACTTACCTCAACGCATACCACGAGACACGGTCATATGCTTTTTCCAGATCTACAAAACACATGTAGATTGGGTTGACATACTCCTATGCACCCTTCAGCAACTGCACAAGGGAGAAGAGCTGGTCTACTGTTTCACAATGGGAAACAGCCAAGACAGAATCCACATTGTTCTTCTTGTATTTTTGGCTCAATTATTTCTATTTCTTTTCTATTTGTACTTCCATTACAATTTATTTAAAAAAAATTAGAGTTTGATACAGTAATGGACAGTCCTGTTCATGGTTCATTTCTGTTTCACACAGCCTCTAGAAACCCAGAATTGGATTAAGCAGGTAAAATGAATGGATGGAAGGATAAACAAATGTAAGTTTTTCCACTAAATGGTAAATATTTGTGACGTATGTGTCCCTGTCTTGAACCCCAAAACACGAGTCTGAGTCTCAGTACTTTAGCAAAACCAGCTTTATTCAACTTGAAACAGGAACAACATAGTTATTTATTGTAGTGGGATCTACCACTCTCCTATACACCGACACAGCAATCTGGCAGGTTTGTGACCAGGTTAGTGGCCAAGTTATACTGTTCCCTGCATTTATAATGTTCCTTGCATCACCTATCAATGACAAGCGCTTATAGCGTGACCACGGTTGGCTCGGAATTGCTGTTCTGATGAGCCGCTGCATCACTAGGAGCCTGCGGTTGCCCCAGTAACGGATAAGCTGTCTGCCACAGAGGCGGCGATCGCACTTTGGGACACTCCTCGGCATGTCGTCCTGTTGGGGGTAGTCCCAAAAGACTTTAGAAACCTTACAATTAAATAAGTCTGAAAGTCTCTGAGAGATAAGTGAAGGATTATAAGTGAATAAGGAAGTGATTCACTTTTAGATCAACCCATGTGGACTAATTCTAAATTTTTTGCTTTTGCAATTCTGCACTGAATGTCATATAATATTACATTAATTAATCTAGAATTAAATTGCTAGAAGTCTGAAAAATTAAGCATAGACCAACTATCATTCTTTCTGGTAGAAAGTTGTACTTTATTCAAGGCAGATACGCTATAACAATAATGTGTGTAAAACTAAGTTTATATTTTAATGATTTTTCTTTTATGGTTTTATGGAAAATTCCATAGATGTCCTGCAGTGTATCAAGTCCCACTGTGGAGCAGGTGGGATGCTTCATTTAGAAGTTTAGTCTTTTAGGTCCCTTGGAGACATTGGTTTATTACTTTAGACTTAAGAAACACCCTATGGTATTACTCAGCTTATATGTCTAAATCTTGACTTTCTTGCTTTTGTCAGACTGTGTTTTCTTGGTGAAAATAATTGGTACGGTTAACCTCACTATCGCACATCATGAATTTGAAAGTTCCTCTTAAACCTCTACTTTTCCTTTTTCTCTTGAGGTTAAGGAGATTTCATTTTATAAATCCATTTCTTCACTCCAAGCTCCTTAACCCAGAGATTAATCTTGTGGCTCATCTGAACACTTTTTCTTCCACTTAAATAAGATCATTTTTATAATGTGGTAACTAGAACATAGTATAACCTTTCAAAGTGGTTGAATTAATGCATTTTCAGTATTGTAAAAATGTGCCGTATGATTTATTTACTGTTATTTATTGATGGCTAGTGTATAGTATTGCTGTAACTCTTTTAATTATTTTACAGATTTACAAATTGGCACTGGATGTAACAAATCATATATGTAACAAGAGCTTTAATTAACAAATAATAAAGTAAATAAATGACAAATACTGCGTTGTATGTTTATGACCAATAAGCACTCGTGTTTGCCTTGTGCAGTATACTTTGAATGAATTTTAACATACAACCATGCAGGGAATTTTAATTACATATAATTTCTTTATTGAATATACTCTGCAAGCTACATTTTCCGAACACTGTGGTGTTGTGGCTAAGAGAGTGAACTCTGATCTCCTTCAGGCTAAGAGAGTGAACTCTGATCTTCAAGGTTGAAGGTTCAATATACTTAACTTGCTAGTGCTCAAACTGTATAAATAGTTTGTATAAATAGTATGCTGTAAAACAAAGTCTTAATGAATACTAATCTTGTACATTGCCTTCAATAATGGCATCAGCCAAAATACAATACTCAGAAAGAAATGCATATGGCACCTTGCAAAAGTATGTAGATAGCCAAAACAGATGACCTCCATGGTACACTGTAGAAATATTTCTTTTGCATTCTGCTTGTCATTTTCATACAACAAAAGTGTTCTGTTTGCACACTGTAAATTCACCAGGTTCTTGTCAGTTTTCTGCAGGAACTCATCTAGAGTTGAAATTGGGTTAAAAGGAATGTGTAAAGTTTGTTTCTTTTTTGAAATTCACCTACACTGTGAACTTGATAGCCAGGTAACCTTTCACATCTAACCTACTGTCTGCATTAAAATAAGGCCTCTGTTCGTAATCCTTTTCAGACAAATCCAGATGTCCTTACTAAGATGTGGCTCATCATCTAACTGAAGACATTTTGCATTTTAATTCTATTTTACATAAACAGCAACCCCCTTCCTTTTCCATTTAGTCTATCCTTCCTAAAAATGTCTACTCATTCCCATCCTTTTATTTAGCCTAGTTTCTGTTATTGCTATAATATCATGATTATGCTCAGCTGCATACAACTCCAACTCACTTGTTTTATTTTTGATGGTTCTAGCATTAAGTTAAACTATTTTTAATGTGTTACTCATTTTGCTTTTGCACTTAAACTTTGGGTTAGAATTTTAGTTACTATGTATATTTGCTTTTACTCAACTGTTTGACCCCTGTGAAATGATAGATAGATAGACAGATAGATAGATAGATAGATAGATAGATAGATAGATAGATAGATAGATAGATAGATAGATAGATAGATAGATAGATAGATAGATAGATAGATAGATAGATACTTTAAATGTAATGAATTATTATTATTAATCCCAATGGGAAATTCACATTCTCCAGCAGCAGCATACTGATACAATAAATAATATTAAATTAAAGAATGATAATAATGCAGGTGAAAAACAGACAATAACTTTGTATAATGTTAAATGTTAATGTTTACCCCCCCGGGTGGAATTGAAGAGTCGCATAGTTTGGGGGAGGAACGATCTCCTCAATCTGTCAGTGGAGCAGGACAGTGACAGCAGTCTGTTGCTGAAGCTGCTCTTCTGTCTGGAGATGACACTGTTTAGTGGATGCAGTGGATTCTCCATAATTGATAGGAGCCTGCTGAGCGCCCTTTGCTCTGCCACAGATGTTAAACTGTCCAGCTCCATGCCAACAATAGAGCCTGCCTTCCTCACCAGTTTGTCCAGGCGTGAGGCGTCTTTCCTCTTAATGCTGCCTCCCCAGCACACCACCGCGTAGAAGAGGGCGCTCGCCACAACTGTCTGATAGAACATCTGCAGCATCTTATTGCAGATGTTGAAGGACGCCAGCCTTCTAAGGAAGTATAGCTGGCTCTGTCCTTTCTTGCACAGCGCATCAGTATTGGCAGTCCAGTCTAATTTATCATCCAGCTGCACTCCCAGATATTTATAGGTTTGCACCATCTGCACACAGTCACCTTTGATGATCACGGGGTCTATGAGGGGTCTGGGCCTCCTAAAATCCACCACCAGGTCCTTGGTTTTGCTGGTGTTCAGTTGTAGGTGGTTTGAGTCGCACCATTTAACAAAGTCATTGATTAGGTCCCTATACTCTTCCTCCAGCCCATTCCTGATGCAGCCCACGATAGCAGTGTCATCAGCGAACTTTTGCACATGGCAGGACTCCGAGTTGTATTGGAAGTCCGATGTATATAGGCTGAACAGGACCGGAGAAAGTACAATCCCTTGTGGCGCTCCTGTGTTGCTGACCACAATGTCAGACGTGCAGTTCCCAAGACGCACATATTGAGGTCTGTCTTTAAGATAGTCCACGATACATGCCACTAGGTATGAATCTAATCCCATCTCTGTCTGCTTGTCCCTAAGGAGCAGAGGTTGGATTGTGTTGAAGGTGCTAGAGAAGTCTAGAAACATAATTCTTACAGCACCACTGCCTCTGTCCAAGTGAGAGAGGGATCGGTGTAGCATATAGATGATGGCATCCTCCGCTCCCACCTTCTCCTGATATGCAAAATGCAGAGGGTCGAGGGCGTGTTGAACCTGTGGCCTAAGGTGGTGAAGCAGCAGCCTCTCCATGGTCTTCATCACATGTGATGTCAGAGCAACAGGCCGAAAGTCATTCAGCTCACTAGGACGTGATACCTTTGGGACTGGGGTGATACAAGATGTTTTCCAAAGCCTCGGGACTCTGCCCTGTTCCAGGCTCAGGTTGAAGATGCGCTGTAGAGGACCCCCCAGCTCCGATGCACAGACTTTCAGTAGTCGTGGCGATACTCCATCTGGACCCGCTGCTTTACTGGCACGAAGTCTCCTCAGCTCTCTGCTCACTTGCGCTGTTGTAATTATGGGTGGGGATGTCTCTCCTATGCTGGTATCAGCAGAAGGATGTGTGGAGGGTGCAGTACTTCGAGGTGAGAGTGAGAGTGGGTTAGGGTGGTCAAACCTGTTAAAGAAGTTGTTCATTTGGTTTGCTCTCTTCATATCTCTCTCGATGGTGGTACCCCGCTTCCTTTATGCTGTTATTCTGCAACTTCTGCTCCAGCTTTCTCCTGTACTGCTCCTTCGCCGCCCTGAGCTGGACTCGGAGTTCCTTCTGCACGCACTTGAGCTCATGCTGATCACTGTCTTTAAAAGCCCTTTTCTTCTGGTTCAAAAGGCCCTTGATGTCACTTGTAATCCATGGCTTGTTGTTAGCATAGTAGCGTACAGTTCTTACTGGAACTACAATGTCCATACAGAAGTTGATGTAGTCAGTAGTGCAGTCAACAACTTCCTCAATGTTCTCACTATGTGATCCCTGCAGGATATCCCAGTCTGTAGTTCCAAAGCATTCTCTCAGAGTATTCTCAGCCTCCGGGGTCTACTTCCTGAATGATCGTGTGATTACAGGTAGGACTCTCACTTTTGGTTTATAGTGAGGCTGAAGCAGAATCAGGTTATGATCTGCTTTCCCAAGCGCAGGCAGCGGGGTGGCGTTGTATGCATGTTTAACGTTTGCATACAGTAAATCAATAGTCTTATTTCCCCGGGTGTTACAGTCCACATACTGGGAGAATGCAGGTAATGTTTTGTCCAGCGTCACATGGTTAAAGTCTCCAGCGATTAGCACAAGCGCCTCTGGGTGCTGCGTTTGTAATTTAGCAACAGCAGAATGGATGATGTCACTCGCTGACTCCACGTCTGCCCGAGGTGGAATGTATACAATAACAACAATGACGTGTCCAAACTCTCTGGGCAAGTAATAGGGACGTAAACTTACGGCCAACAGTTCGATGTCCCTGCAGCAAGTGGAGATTTTGACGTTAACATGTCCAGAGTTACACCACCGTGTATTAACATAGAGAGCGAGTCCTCCTCCTTTGTGCTTCCCACAGGTACTTGCATCTCTGTCCGCTCTAACTGTGCTAAACCCGGGTAGCTCCACGTTAGCATCTGGGATGTTAGTTGTGAGCCACGTTTCACAAAAATACAACAAACTGCATTCTTTGTAGGTTCTGACATTTTTCACCAGTGCAGCCAGTTCGTCGATCTTATTTGAGATTGAGTTCACATTCCCCAGAATCACAGAAGGCACCGAAGGCTTAAAACGCCACTTTCTCGCAAGCCGCTTCATTTTTAGCTTAGTGCCCGCTCTGCTGCCATGATACCGCCTTCTTACCTCATCGGGTAAATAGGGAACCACACCGATACTGGCATTTGTTCTCAGCGCTCGAAGTTGAGTACTTGAATAGGCGAGTCTCGGCGTGTAAAAATCCATGCCCATGTTGTAAAAGTAAGTGTGTCCAGTGAACAAATCCACATAAAATAAAGTGATAGGAGTGATCAATAAATAAAAATAGAAAAATAAAAGTAGAAAAGTACACATACACATACAGTCATACACGGAGCTGCTGAAAAGGTTGCCACTCTCGGCGGCGCCGGATGTATGATATGATGTGTGAAATGATACACCTTGACATGTCAAAAATGTTTGAGGCAGCAACCCGTATACTTGAATAAAGGCTGCAACAAGTGAAAATTGAAGGTACAGTATTGTACAGTTTGAGTCCACAACAGAACTGATTCACAAAAGCAAGTCGGCTGGGTTTAAAGGCAAAGCAGGGGAAGTGATGTCATTTGGCCCATAACTGGAAGAGACATCACTGGGGCCCGGAATCAGAAGTGAAGTCAGAGGTTCCAGACAGAATTTCTCGTGTCTGGTCTGCAGAGATAAAAGAGGGGGTTACTGCACCCCACCACCCCCTGGCCTGGCATGGAATTACTTTCTTTTGATCCTTCTAGCTGCCTTCCATGCACACATGTGCGACACCCCTCATGCACTGGAATGTCTTAAACTCCCTGCCCACCTCATTAGTTTAAACAATCCTCAACTAACCTACTCATACATTTCCCCATCACATTGGTGCCCCACTGGTTCAAATGTAACATGTCATAGTGGAACAGGTCCCTTTTTTACAAAAGAAGTCCAAATTCTCCATAAACCTATATACTTCTATCCTCCACCAAAATTTCTCTCCTGGACTGGCACATGGCATATGTAGAACTTCACAGAAGACTACCTTGTCAGTTCTGCTTCTCAGCCTGGCGCCTAACTCTTTAAATTTGGATTGCAGGACTAATAGCCTGCCTTTATGCATGTCATTTGTTCCAACATGGACAATGACAACTGTCCAAGAGCCTTTCCACCCTTCCTACCAAAGCAGACAGTAATTTAAATGCATATCCTTTTAATAATAGTAAAAAGTCAAAGGGAATATTATAGTCATGGGGGAGTTTAACTACCTGAATATTAACTGGGTTAACTTTACAAGAGCAGGTGTTTCTAGATGTTAACAGTGACTGTTATATAACACAGTATGTAAAAGCACCAATGGAGGTGAAGCCTGTCTAGATTTAGTATTTTGTAACAAATAGATAGATTTCAGTTTGTTGAGGTGAATGAACTGCTAGGGTCAAGTGAACATAATATAATACAGTTCTCAGCGTTTTGGAAGAGCACGGATGCAAAGAATAAGACTATTAAGTTTAACTTTGGTAGAGCAAATTTTGAACAGATGCAGAAGTCCTGAATGGGATGAACTGAGATAAGCGTAGAAAAGGTTGAGGAGCAGTGGAAAAGGTTTAAAAATATTTTATATATAATGCAGGACAGGTGCAACCCAAAATATGGAATTAGTAGGACATTTTAAAAATCTTTGTAGTGGTAAGTAAAGAGATAAAAGAGAATCTGGAAGGAAAAAAATGTGTATAAGTCTAATAATTCCAATTGTAGGGTGTATGAGAACATAAAAGCAATCATTAAGAAAGGAAGGGTAAAAGGCAGTTAGAGAGGAATATAACAGATAAATTTAATGTAAGTAAATGTAAAGTATTACACATAGAAAGTAAAAATGTTAAATTTCAATATGCAATGGGAGGTCTGGAAATTGAAAGTGCAACTTATGAGAAGGATCTAGGAGTCATAGTGGACTCGACACATCAACTTCCAGACCGTGTTTCAGAAGCCATTAAGAAGGGTTACAATGTTAAGCTATACAGCACGATGTGTATGGTACAAGTCCAAGGAGGTTCTGCTCAGGCTTTATAACACACTGGTGAGGCCTCATCTGGAGTACCGTGTGCAGTTTTGGTCTCCAGGCTACAAAATGGACATAGCAGTGGTAGAAAAAGTCCAGATTGGCTGATTCCAGGGCTACAAAAGATGAATTATTAAGAAAGATTTAAGTTTTCAGTTTAAGCAAAAGGAGTTGAAGAGGTGACATGATTAAAATGTTTAAAATTATGGTGGGAATTAATACAGTGGATTGAGACTGCTACTTTAAAATGAGTTCAACAAGATCTTTGGAACACATTTTGAAACTTGATAAGCATAAATTTCACACAAACATCAGGATGTTTTTCTTAGGACCAGACACATGGAATAGTTTGACTTTAGGTATTTTCAAAATTTGACTTGATGTTATTTTGGGAAATTTAAGGGGATAGAACTGAAAAGTTTGGTTAGGCTGAATGGTCTGTTCTCATCTAATAGTTTCTAATCTTCTAATGTTCTAATGAACAGATCCCTCATCAATCATGTAACACTACATGTAGCCTGTAAAGCTGTACGATCACTGGCAGAAGGAAAGTACACCATGGATAAAGAGTAGTTGTCGTGTATTAAAAATCTGTTTGAACTGATGGGAGTCCCCTTCTAATAAGGAAATACAGCTACTGTGTAACTAACAGCATTCTGCTCTATGCATTGACTGCTGTTTGATTGTATGTTTGTTGGTACTGATGTGTGGAACTTTTTGTTTTGAAGTTGTCTAAGGATACATGGAAAGGTCATAAAATAGTTTTTGTCTCATCTTTCCTTTGTATGGGAAGTCAGTTAGAAGCACATAGTGTATGGAGATACAATCTTCATGACTTCTAATGTTATAGCCCCAGAAATCAATGACCATAAGTTTATTTTTTACCTGTTTGTTTTGACAGTCTATATTACCAAATATTATTGTTTTAAGCAAGTTTAAGGTCTGTAATATCATATAATTGCTCTAATATTGTAATATGCAGTAGCAGACATATTGCACCAGACTTCTATTCATGTGGTACTGTTGCTGTGGAGCTGTTGAAAGAATGAGTATTAGACAACTTTTGTAACAGCTCACAGTCTAATTGATGTATTTTCATTTCTATAAAGTATCACTCCTATTTATCTGTGTTTTTTTGAAAATTAATTTGTGAGTGAAATTTCTGTCACAGGAAAAGTATCTATTGTGGTCTGTAGGAGGTACTCAGCTCCCCAATTCCCGACACAGACAGACACAGGCACAAGTCTCTGCAACACACAATGCTTTTATTTCAGTAGGGTAATGCTTTTCACTCATTTCCCACCAGCTCTAAAGTACAGTACAGCTAAGCACAGTAGCACAATCCTTTTCTTTCTCTGTCTTGTCTCTCTCTCTCTGTTTCTCTCTCTCTCTTCTACCTCCACTCCTTCTCCAGCAAGCTCCGTCTTCTCCATCCCAACTCTGGCTCCTGGAGCAATATTATCTGATTTCATATTCAACAGTGGTGGTAACTGCACATGTAAGCCATATTAAATTGACATTTTAATACAAAATCACTTCCAAGCCCACACAACATTACACCATCACAAGGAGGAGCTTTTGCCTCAAATTCCATACATGTCTTATCTAATTAGGACTCATCTTCTCTAAAGCATATGCTGTTCTTGTAATTATTCAGTTTATCTATTCAAGTGTATAAATCACAGGCAAATAAAATAATTCATACATCTATCTTCCTAAACCAGTAATTAAAAAAATTCACAAAAGGTGATAAACCAATAGCAGTATTTTTGTTTCTTAAATAAAAAATCAGGAGTGGTCTCCCCTAGACCGTTCTGTATATTCAGATATCCATCCATCCATTATCCAACCCGCTATATCCTAACTACAGGGTCACGGTGGTCTGCTGGAGCCAATCCCAGCCAACACAGGGTGCAAGGCAGGAAACAAATCCTGGGCAGGGCGCCAGCCCACCGCAGACATCTACATGAATAAAAGGTAAAGTACCACTTCCGGTTAGCGGAAATAACCCAAAAGTTGACAGAGATCTATGTTTTGTACTGAATACCTGTATGCAAAATTTGGTTGACCTAAGTGAAAGTGTATTCAAGTTATCGTGTTTACATACACACACACACACATGTGCATACTTCCAAAAATGGCACTTTTGGACTCAGGCATGTCTAAAACGTCAAGATTTATCAAAATCTCGAAACTGAATTTTTGGAGGATTCCAATACTTTCCCTATATTTTGGATACGAGAAAGTCAGGGAGGTTTAAAACGTTGAGATTCATCAACATCGAATTTTTGGACGATTACAATACTTTCCCTATATTTTGTATACGAGAAAGTAAAAAGGGATTTTATGCTGACAACATATTATTTATCATCTGTGTGCGTGACTCCACATCTTGTTTACATTCAGTCAAAGCCGATGCTCAAATGTAGTCAAATGTGCTTCAGTTTGTCCTCATATCCTGCAGTTGCTTGGATTTCTGCCATCAAGCAACAACGCCATATTCAAATAAATAAAATAAATTAGTAGACAATTAACAAATACCCATAATTAAATAAAGAAAGACATAAAAATCTGAAAACATTTTCATCCCTTATTAAGGAAAACACTTATTTCAAAATGGAATAAATTACATTTAAACAATCACTTGAATCCAGAGTAGAAATCATTTTGGGCCCTGCACTGTTTTTCCATTTGTCTAAGTGCCATATCTTTCATACTCAATGTTCAATTATTAGCTAGCAGGCTGCCCTTAGCTACCAAGGTAAAGTAAATTCTAACACAATCCTGGATGAAAAACTCTGGTAATGAGAGTGTGAAAGAAAGGACTAGTCAGAAGGGCTGCAATATTCCAATGTTACATTTTGCCATTTTGCTCTCTGAACAATATAACCTTAGGAGGTTTTTTGCTGCATTTTGATTCATCTTCCACTTTCTTTTGCTACAGTTCATTGAAATATATTGTACAGCTTACAGTTATTCATTTCACTTCTGAGAAATGTAGCATTTTAATTTGGTGCATTTTATTTTACCAATTAATGTCCTGTTATTTGATAGACCCAGACTATTACTGAAATTCTTTCTATTTTTGGTTGTATTTGTTTTAGAGGGGACTTATTTTTAACTGTACATTTTTAATGTTTATACTGTACTAGTTGCCTCGCAGTTAAGAGACCTGGGTTCGCTAACAGGGTCCTCCCTGTGTGGAGTTTTCATGTTCTCCCTGTGTCTGCGTGGGTTTCCTCCGGGTTTTCTGGTTTCCTCCCACAGTCCAAAGACATGCAGGTTAGGTGCATTGCCGATTCTAAATTGTCCCTAGTGTATGCTTGGTGTGTGTGTGCGCACCCTGCGGTGGGCTGGCGCCCTGTCTGGGGTTTGTTTCCTGCCTTGTGCCCTGTGTCGGCTGGGATTGGCTCCAGCAGACCCCGTGACCCTGTAGTTAGGATATAGCGGGTTGGATAATAAATGGATGGATACTGTACTAGTCATTCCCCCGTAGCTCCGCCCACATAGTAGTGAAACAGCACAGTGAGGAGGGCCCTGCCCAGCTCCCTACTCCTGACGTCACACTTCCCCCTCCCCTCGGCCCTCCGCCTCTGTCTCGGATTAACACGAATATATTGTTTCTGCAAGCGTACTGTGATTCTTGGCACAATGAGAGAAGTTGCAAAATCAACCAGAATGTTCAAACAGATTATAGAAAAAAAACCCGCTCTAAATCTGTTAAGTAGTTCTCTCGTTCACTAGCTAAGCAGATGTAAGATACGCCCTGAGGCTGGTGCTTAAGTGAGGAGGGCCCCGACCCCTCCCCTCGGCCTGCTGCAAGCCTCTCGGATTCGTGCAAATAAATCAGTACCACAAGCGAACTATGATACATAGTGCAATGAGACAAGTCACAAAATCAACTGGAGTGTTCAAGCAAATTATAGAAAAAAAAAACAGATCTAAATGCATTAAGTAGTTCTCTCGTGAAAAGCAGGCCGACAGACAGACAGACGTTGGATTTTATATCTATAGAGATGAATATATTTTCAACATATATGTCTACATGATCAAAATGTGCAGCTTCATCATTGTTTATAGGCCTTATGTATTTCATTAGTGTCTCAAAGGTCTTCATGACCACATATTCCAGAACAACAGTAGCCAAGTATGCAAGCATACAAGGAATTTGACTCCAGTTTTTATGACTCTCCAAGTTACATAATCGACACACAACTATTAATCACACACCTGAGATAATAAACATGACAGAGAATGTAAATATATATATATTGTGGTACCCGGCGGGGGTTCATCCCCGGCCGGGATGCCCAGGAGGACCGGAGGAGGGCTTGTGCCTCCTCCAGAACACGAGGGGGCGTCTTCCCTGGTTGCTGTGGGGGCCACGGGTACAGAGCTTGGAAGCTCAACCCTGTAGGGGCCCGTGGTCACCGCCAGGGGGCGCCCCGATGCCTTGGGAGCCCTGGACCTCAGTACTTCCGCCACACCCGGAAGTGCTGGGGGGAAGAGTATTGGGGACACCAGGAGGACTTCCGGATACAACGACAAAGCTTCCGCCACACAGGGGTGTGGCTACAGAAGCCCTTAGGATGCATCTGGAGTCCATCCAGGGTGTATAAAAGGGGCCGCCTTCCTCCAGTCGGGGGCAAGAGTCGGGTGGAAGAGGACGAAGCTTGGTGAAGAGGAGTGGAGGCGGACCAGAGACTGAGAAGGCGTTGTGTTGTGGCCAAGGACTTAAGGGGTGATTGGTGTTGCGGCACTGGGTAATGTGCACTATAATGAATGTAAATATTGTAAATAAATGTGTGTGTGGTGAAAATATGACGTCTACCTGTCTGTGTCCGGGCTGTACCCCACAATATACATATAAAGTGCATAGTGCAACTCAGTGCAAGAAATGATGAAATAAATACTCATAAACAATTATTAACAATATTTACACAGTTTTGCAATACCCTTGCAGTGCGGGGGTGCAGCCTGATTAAGCTGAATTAACCATTTGTGAGCTTGATGGCCTGTGGGGAAAAAACTGTTCTTATATCTACTTGTTTTGGCGTATATTAATCTATAATGCCTGGCTGATGGAAAAAGTTCCAAAAGGTTGTGGCCTGCATGTGAGGGGTCGGTGATGATTTTCCCTTCCCTTTTCATGACTCTAGAATAGAGAATGACTAAAAATTTCATTTTTAGTCATTCTCCAGACTCATTTATTGTTCTCATACATTTGTTCTTTGTCTGTTGAGCTGTTGGTCAGTGAAAAATTTTGAAATTTATTGACTTAATAGTATGTAATATCCATCCATCCATCCATTTTCCAACCCGCTGAATCCGAACACAGGGTCACAGGGATCTGCTGGAGCCAATCCCAGCCAACATAGGGCACAAGGCAGGAACCAATCCCGGGCAGGGTGCCAACCCACCGCAGTATGTAATATCTGTATTGCACATTTTTTACCAGGTGCTTACTGTCATACTATTATGCTTCCAATATGATTCAAATATAAAAGGGCAGTACATTTGAAAAAAGAAGAGCTTGACATTATAATACAGTTAAAAATAATTGAAGTTTTCTAGAAAGAGAGCATAACACACAGTAATACACGAATAGTTAAATCCACACATGTGCCAGAACTAAATACACACATATTCGCCTAAATTTAATCGTACACACCAGTGCGCAAACCCATAGCTAAATTTACACAAAAACACCTGCACATACACACACATATATATAGTAATTTGAGTGCTCATTGGGCTTATTTTATGGGGTACAAAGAGAGGTTGTGTTTGTTCTCTGTCCAATGGTGAACTAGACACATCCAAGTATAAAACTGTAAGAGAGCTGACTCAAATAATTTGTGAGCCTAACCCAAAGATGGGCCCAGAAAAGTCAGACAGAGGAAAAGAGAGACATTGAGAGAGAAAAAGAGAGAAAGTAAAAGAATTGCAAAAAGGACACTGAGGGCAGACAATATGATTCAGTGCATCAGCTAATGTGCATATCAACAGGAGCTCCTTGTGAGAATGGCATTAAGAGTCAACCACTTTTCTGAATGTTAAGCTCCATACTATCAGCTACACAGTAAATAAGTAGACAGGTGTCGTCTCTGTCCTTTTGAGTTTATTCTTACACTGTTGCCAAAGATAAAGCTGGCATAGGGAATAGGTATGCCAAGTGGAGGGCCTGTCCAAAACCTTCCTTGGAAGAGAAGAAAACACATTTTGTGATGAAAAACCTTTTCAAATGCCAGTGTGGGGATAAAGCTGACTGGCTGAAAGGGAAATCAGCTTGAATGAGAGAGACCTGCAACCTGGGCATAAGTAACATTCCCGCAGAAGACTAGGGGACAGACAGCTCCACAGCTGTCAAAGAAGTCATGCTGCATGACAAAGGAGTGGTTACAGAGACTGCAAAGAAACCAGGGAGGTCTAACCTCAACTCCACCAACAGTCAGGTGGCAGCATAGGGCACCCATGACATAAGGGTGCAGCGTTTTGTTCTTGTAGTAGGATTAGGGAAGATTACAGAAGGTTTTGGTGCAAGGACCTCTCAATAGTAGGCTCAATGATAGAAGAATAGCTGGGGCTGCCAGAGTCGGGCACTGTGGAGATGTACTGTGAACTTATCAAAGACATACCTGACCCCAGAAGTAGCTTGGGGGATTGCGTGGGAAATAGCAACAAAGTGAGATATGAAACCACCTCAACAACACCATGTTATTGAGTGTGGAGCTGAGTGATCTGTTGTGGGAAACATTAGGTGAGAGGGAGAGAAGAGTTTGTGAATGAGAAAGAAGGAGAGAGAGATGGAAAAGAGGAAGTCCTAGTTGATGCTTGTATGGCACCTATGGAAGTGGGCAATCGGATGAGCAGCCCCGCTAGACAGACAAGGGTACAAGATTGTTAGTAAGGTGCATGCAGACAATAGGGTTTGTTTTCTGCTTATTACTTAACTACTTTGGATTTACTCATTTGTTTACCACTTTTGTATTTACTTTATTATTTTTAATATTATTATTTAATGCAATTTCTATTCCTGGATCTCTTTGGCCCAACACTATGGAATTCCCCCTATTGTCACTGTATAATATACACAGTACAAGGCAGAGGACAGTGTTCCCTCTTTTGTTTTAATTTGCATATCATTTTACATGTACAAAGTTTTGTTTCCTACAGTAATTTCCTTTCATATATTCTTGTATTCCTATTTATATGTCCTTTACATTTCTATTGAAATTCTCCTTTTCAGTTAATCGTTACATATCCTGCTTTTTTGATTCTCCACAACCCAAATGATCAATTAACTGGTTCTTTTACACTACTTAACCTTTCATATCATTTTGTATATTCATTCCCATTTTCATTTTGTTTGTTCAGAGTCATTAAATCAAATCCTCATTTAATCCACACATTCATATAACAAGCTTATTCTTTTACATGACTCAACCTTCTCTATTACTTTACATATTCATTCTCATTCTCATTTTCTTTGTTTAGTCTCATTAACCCAATCCCTTATTTTAACCATGCATTCATATTGCTTCAGCAAATCTATCTGAGCTCAGTATTTAAATAGTAGAAAATCCTGTAGTCAGTCAGGTAATGTGATCTCAGCTTGCCATTGCTTCAGTTGCACAGATAACTTTGAAAAAATATTTTTAAAACTCTTTCATGCTAAAACATATAAACTATGCATTCACCTTATTCTCGTGCTAACATCATAGATTTAAGGCTTAACAAGACATCAATACATCTTGCAGTAGCTTATTTTTCATTATGCACTGTAACAGATCTGCAGTGTTTTTATGAATATGCTTTATTTGACCCCTATTACAAATGTCTGGATAGATAGATAGATAGATAGATAGATAGATAGATAGATAGATAGATAGATAGATAGATAGATAGATAGATAGATAGATAGATAGATAGATAGATAGATAGATAGATAGATAGATAGATAGACAGTGTAAAGGCCAGCCATGACACAGACAGGCATAGGACACAATTCAAAGCATAGAGGGCATCTTCCACAAGCACAGCAACACAGTCCCAAACACAAGCACAAAAAGTAAACACAATTCTTTTCCTTTTTCTTCTTCTTTTTCTCTTCCACTCCTCCCGGCAAGCTTCGTCTCCCTCCTCCCGACTCTGGCTCCCGAAGTAGTGGCTGCTAGCCCCTTTTATAACACCCTCGGAAGTGCTCCAGGTACTTGATGACTCATTTCCAGCAGCACTTCTGGGTGTGGTGGAAGAACCGTCCATAAGGGCTCAGCGGTTGCTGCAGCACCCCCGTGCGGTGCCCACGGATCCCAACAGGGCTGCACCAAACTCCAACTCCCATTGAGCCCTGCGGGAGTCCTAGGCACCACTGCAACCTGGGGGGGCTGCCATCAAGTGCTCCGGGGGAGATAACGCTCTGGCTATGCTTTGCTTGCTCCCACGGTCCTCCCAGGGTGGAGGCACCCCGGCTGGACAAGGGCCCCGACTGTCTGCCACAATAGGTAGATAGATAGATAGGTAGTCAAGCACAACACAGTGTAGTCAATGGTCAATGACCATCAGCTATCCAAAGTAGGCACAACCAATTTTGTATGTGTGAAATTCAGACACCTCCCTGCGTGGAGTTTGCATGTTCTCCCCTTGTCTGCGTGGGTTTTCTCCGGGCGCTCCGGTTTCCTCCCACAGTCCAAAGACATGCAGATTAGGTGGATTGGCGATTCTAAATTGGCCCTAGTGTGTGCTTGGTGTGTGGGTGTGTTTGTGTGTGTCCTGCGGTGGGTTGGCACCCTGCCCAGGATTGGTTCCCTGCCTTGTGCCCTGTGTTGGCTGGGATTGGCTCCAGCAGACCCCCGTGACCATGTGTTCGGATTCAGCGGGTTGGAAAATGGATGGATGGATGGATGGATGAAATTCAGACAGCGAACTGGTAGGATTAAAAATTGAAGATGTTAACAAAATGGCATAGTATTTTTTGCTAGGGTTTTAATGCACAACACTGCCACAGATTGTTACAGTTCATTCCCTCTGACAAGTTCAGGGACTAATGTCATCCTTAAAGCTCAAATATCTAAGCCAAACTAGAATAATATTAAATGAGCACTTGAAATTACTTTTCATGGCAATTTCAGTCATCCTAATCACACTCGCAGAAAATACAGTAGCAACAATGTAAAAACATGAAAAATACATTGTACAAAATATAGTGTATCAAACATATACAGTGAGAACAAACAAGAGTAAGACAGAGGAAGTTAAACACAAAATGTAAAACAGTCCAAAAGACATTGTCTTCAATGGGTAGATTCTGTTCTACTGTACTTTGTCCAGTTTATTCAACTGTCGTTCAAAATATTTGCAGTAAAACACAAAAAGGTCCCAAGCAAATGTAAAAAGATAAAGCTCACCACATTTATTGTTGCTCTTCAAACTTTAAACACCCACAATCCCCCCCCCCCCCCCTTTTGATCCCCTAGATGTGTTTATATAAGATCGGACATTACCAATTTTAGTCTAAAATGTGGAAGTGTGTATATTAAGTAACTCCACTTTATAAGCACATTTATAGCAGAGCATATTGAATAAAGCAGATGCAGACATATAAAAGATGAACACATGGATCACAGGCAGCAGTAAAGTGACAAATCTGCTTGTTCTCTCCACCACCCTGAAGTTTTCAAGCCAAAAGAAAACCAGTAACACCAGCCTGACTCTGCCCACCTACCCACCCACCTACTGGCCCTCTGCTATAAACAGGATCCGTAAACTGCACTCAACCTAGAGCTACAATTTTTTCCCTGACTATTGTTTTTTTATTACTTGCTACAGGAAAGAAGAAAGTCCAAAATGGAGGTGGAAATTTGAGGAAAGGTGCAAGAAATGAGGAGAAAAGTGCACCTCCTACAGTTCCTAAAGCAAACGAAGGGCAATTATTTATGGTTTCACTAAACTGAAAATAGTGTGACTGATGCTAATGTACTGGTTGGGGTGACTGTATTCATTGTAATTACTGCAAGAGCTTTGGATATTAATGAAACTGCCTGGATCCTCCAGAATTGATAAAGCTAGTGTTGGAGCAGGGATTGCTGAAGCAAATGCAAGGATTTTCACATGAGTTTATGGAATTAGCAACAAAAAATCTACCATATTCCTTTGTTTGTCAGTTTTTAATCACATATTTTTAAGATCAAGTGATAGACCAGAGACTGCTAGGTGAGGGTCTACTAGTAGCCACACATGCAAATGTGTTAGAGAAAGGTGAGCACATATTATCAGTAGCAACAGCTTCAGAAAACACAGCTCAGAAAGTGAATCTACCGGACAGGTGACCTCAAGTAAAAGCCCTGCTGGAAAAGATATGTCCAAATCTGGTTGGGAACTGGTTGTGTTGGTTAATGCCAAAGCTTAATTAGGAGAGGAGAGAGGCTGCACTTTGTAAACATTCTCTTACTGAGCAGATTCGCCTTGTAAGAGGGTCCAGAAGCAACAAAAGAGTGCAGACCAATGGGAAGTGGCTAAACCTGCGACATCCTTATGGGAACAGCTTTTGAGCCAAGAGGTGAGTCAGTGCAAATAAGGCCATTATTTCACCTCCTTGTTTTCACTTTGGAATATGACGATTTTTATGGTTTTCTGGGAGCTTTAGTGAATTTGTTAAAAGCAAATTGAAAATCTACAGGGATTGATTGCCCTAGTGATCTTACAACTAGTTTATTCTTGGGTACTATGGAAGATTTTTAATAATACTCATTTAAGGAAACTGTAAACATAATTTAACCTCTCTTGGTTTATCTTTTAAAAATGTTTAAAAGTATAAATTGCAAATTAGTGCATAAATCTTCTGATAGTTATGGTATTACATATTGTAGCAGCTGGCAAATCACTCTTCAGACTGGTGGGCCTAAATACCAGAGTGATGGTAACTTGTTGAACAGAGATATGGAGTGCAATCATTTGATAAACATCAAGAAGGCTCGGAAAGACCAGCAGACATTTTCAGAAAGAAGATAAGCCCTATGCAGGAGTTAGTGTCTTGTTTTTGGTGGAGCATGGAAAGAGAAAGAGAGAGGGTAAATACCAGACAGATTGTGTTACGGAAAAAGAAAAGTACAGAACTAGCCATAGCTTGTCCCCGGTGCATGTTTGCTTGTTTTGGAGGCATTTCCAGTGATGTGTTATTGTAGGGCAATGCGACCGAGTTCTTGAATCTTTAGCTTTATTCACATGGCTTCAATGGGAGTAAAGATTAAAAAAGTAAGTGCAGGTGTTGATTATCAGTCAGACATTAAGCAAAACATTGTCGTAAATCATTGTCACTTAAAAATAAAAAGCCCAAAAAATTCAGATTGTGAATGTGTGTTTACCAGAATTGTGTCCATTATGACAGTTCCAATTTTTTAAACATTTAAGTTTCATATGCAAGGACTACACTTACGATACACTTCAGCCTTCAAGGGTCTTGTGACCTGCTGATGCAGTTGGTGTGCTCCATGGAGAATTATTTCCTTCTTCAATAACTTATAGAAGAAAAAAATAACTTTATAGATTATTCTGAAAATATGATGTACTTGCATCGCCCAAAAAACAGGTAAGTACGGTGGTATTCAAGTAATATCTATCTATCTATCTATCTATCTATCTATCTATCTATCTATCTATCTATCTATCTATCTATCTATCTATCTATCTATCTATCTGTCTGTCTGTCTGTCTGTCTGTCCAGACATTTTTAATATGGGTCAAATAAAGCATCTTTTGTGGAGGATTGCCGGCTTCCCAGTCTGGCCCTAACCCCCAGGCCGCAAGGAGGAGCCCTCCGGACAACATATTCATGCCCCGAGTTCCAGCAGGGCATCATGGACTTTGTAGTGTTGTTACACAGCCTTGCTGGATACCTTGGGGGCCGCCAGGAGTCGCTGTAGGGGGGCTAGTGGGCCCTTACATGCCCTATAACCCGGGAGTGCGTCATCACCACGTGACAGGAAGAAACGACATGCTCCCGGGCTGAAGAGACTGTGTACCCTGACCCGGAAGGGATAAGGACTTGGGGGTTTTGCCAGGAACCACTTCCGGGTCAGGGGCTATAAAAGGACTCTGGGTGAGCCCAGACATTTGAGCTGAGCTGGGAGGTAGGGTGGCAAAGTGTCTGGGCGAGGAGGATTGGTTTATTGAGAGTATTTGTGAGTTATATGAGCGTGGAGTGGAGGGTGCTTGGTGCACTGTGTGACAACAAAATAAATAGTTGTTGTACCTTTACCTCGTGTCTCGAGTGGTACCTGAGGGTGTTAGAGGTGGCTCCACGTCTCTACTGTTACACTTTATAAAAACACTGCAGATCTGTTACAGTGCATTATGAATCTCTCATAAAACTTTGCCTGCAAGCTTGCAAGGGACTGGCAAGGGTAGACTTAGCACTGGAATATGCCCAGCATGATTTGTATTTCTAAAGTGGATTTCACAATGGTAACTTGAACCCCTTCCCAGCTCCCATTGCAGGTAAACATCTGCTAGGTTGCTGTATACCACGTCTATTAAAAGGGTACTCCAGATACTATGTAATTCCTGGCAGACTGCAGAAAAAAAAAACACTTTCATCCTGACAGATGCCAATAAGAGCCCCCTACTGTGGACATAGCAGCTCATGATGCATGTTATGGAGGGCAATGAAGCAAGGAAGATGGCAAGGGTGCTTTATACTTTAACTAAAAAAAGGAGATACGTAGGAATACAGAAGCTGACATAACTCACAGGTGCAAAAGTATCTATAGCTGCCAAATAGAGGTCTTGGAGGTCAGTCTTAAGACCTTCCTGTCTCCAGAAATGGTGCAGCAACAGAAGAATGGCAACAAATAAGTGCCAACAAAGAAACATGTGACAAAGGAAAAAAGCACACAGCAACAAATGAGTGCAGATAATAGGTTGTTCTTTCCATCTCAGGCAGTTGCTCTGGAGGAAAGTGCAGAAATTCAATTCTTTGAACCCTTAGAAAAAATAAATTCATTGCACATTGAAAATCAGATTTTACATTGTTCTATTAATGTCTTAAAGGTTATAACTTGGCACAGTTCATGGTTTATGGTCTTTGTGTTATAGGTGGCGATCTGTTAAGATAATAATGATCAACAGGGGAGCCACATCATTGGAGCGCTGTTCCTCTCACTCTTCACAGGGCCTCCTCCCGACTGCTTTGCCTCTTGTCAAGCGCACTGGCACATATTGCCAATTGCATCTTTAGTCCCTTCCAATCTTTCTTTCTTTCTTTCTTTCTTTCTTTCTTTCTTTCTTTCTTTCTTTCTTTCTTTCTTTCTTTCTTTCTTTCTTTCTTTCTTTCTTTCTTTCTTTCTTTCTTTCTTTCTTTTTTATATAACTTTTCTGGGTGCAGGTGCATAGAGTAATGAGGAATGGCTCACATACATCAATAGGGAATGGCTCTGCTGACTTACTTGCACATTAACAAGTAATTAGTTTCCCCACAGCACACCCTGCATCCGCATGGTATCCATATCCACAGAGTCTTGAGCATCACTGTTTTTATTAAGATTCACTGACACAGACCCCTAAGAGCTCGTTTATACTTCACGCTCAGAACGTGTTCGCACCCACATCATGACTGCCACGTGTTCCCAGTGTTCATTTGACGCGTCCTCTGAGCGGGTCCTCAGAAATTAACGCCACACGTATGTGAGTTGCAGTAGCAGCAAAAAGTCAGGGGGCGCAATGTGATAAAAGTTGGAATGTGACATCAGAGTCTCTGTTTATTATCTACATGTGACAGAAAGTCGCTATGCAGATCCTACGGGATCGATGTGCATGCTTTGATGTTTGATGAATGGCTCAATGTAGTGAAGCAAAATGCGACATACAGATGCATTCGTGGTGCTTTGATATTCAAGCGTCGCATATTCCTGATTGTAATGACACGATACATTTTAAAAGTCTCACATACCATCTTTTGTGCCGTCTTTTTTTTCTGGGGCTTCCTCTTGACCTGACAGGAGCAGAAAACAGCAATAGATCACCACACAGAACACATTCAATTTATGATATTCTAACTCTCTGCACATTTAGAATCCTTAGATTTATACTTGATATCGCTTTCATGATGAAATGCATTAAAGTATGTATGTTGCATTTTACAGATAAATCATTAATTTCGTTTAAATAATGAATACTGTTAATAATTACACACATGGGGGTGACACAGTGGCGGAGCAGTAGCGCTGCTGTCTTGCAGGGAGTCACATCACTGGTGTTCCTTGCCTGGAGTTTACGTGTTTTCCTGCTGGGTTTCCATATTGTGCTCCGGTTTCCTTCCAAAGATATGCAGATTAGGTGACACTAAAGTGACGCCAGTGTTTGTGAGTGCTTGTATTCAGCATGCAATGAACTGAGGCCCCGTCCAGGGATTGTTTCTACCTCGTGCCCAATGCTTGCTGGAATGGACACATCCCTGTATTGATGGATTTAATCATTAAACATCCTTTTCAGAGATATTGCGGTAAGGTATCATCAGAATTTAATGGATGTTCAAGGCAATTCACAACATAGCGAAGCCGAACCTGTTCTCACCGTGATAATATCTCACACTGCCACCTGGTGGATTCTTCCAGGTTTACGTAAAGCACGCGTGCAAGTATAAACAGTAAAACACTTGCGTAGCAGGAGCGTTGGTTGGACCATGCGTCGCGTGAAGTATAAACCTGGGCTAACTTGCTTCATGACATCAGTATCTTCAAGATGTGTTGAGTTAATTGGTAACTGTAAATTAGCACCTTAAGCTTGAGTTATTGCATGTACATGCGGATGTGTGTGTGTGTTTGTATATTTGTGCCCTGTGATTGACTGGCAGACCATAAAGGATTAGTTGCTGCCTTGAATCCAGTTCTGCCATGATAGACTATTTCTCACAACCCCTGTAATTCTGAACTAGATTAAGCAGGACCAGAAATAGATGAATCTTATTTTTGGCACTCTTTGTTCTGGGTTAACATGAAACTCTGAGGTGCCCCTTGTCACAATTAAATATAAATTGCTCTGAGCCATGGTGAAATAAACATTAGGATCAAGGGTGTGTAAACAGTTGCTATTTAAATAGTTGTAAAACAAATTTAAATGTGTGGTAGCATGATGCATATTGCAAGGAAAAGCAATTTGGCAGCCTCCTGTGGTAAATGTCAAATTTACTTGTTAGTAATGTAATTTGCCAAGTGCCAAAGGATAGTTGACAATTAAGGGATAATTAGGGCCAGATAGGGCTAAGGTCGTCAAGCTGACTTTTAGATGCATCGATAAAGACTAAGATATGCAGCATGAGAGAAATGAGAGAAACAGGGGGAGAGAAGATGAGACGTAGTGTATGTATTGCTAGTTAGTGAGTTGTTGCAATGAGAGCAGGATGCCAGTGAAGACAACTCAGAAGATGAAATGTGTGTTTTAGAAACCAAAAGTGCTTAAATTGTATATGGGAACACCCTAATCCATATCTGCTTAGCTGCTTGGTTTACCATCACATGATTTTCTGTTCAGATTGCCAGGACTATTAAGGCACCATTTCTAGCGCCAGAAGGTTACTAATTATTGACAATTAGTTTCTTTAGTTTATATCTATTTTAGTATGTCTCATGCTTGCCATTAGATGATGTCCTTATTATTTATTTTATAAGACATGTGTAGCAGTGCTACATGACCTTTGTCATTTATTTGGTCTGTTCATTGTTTGCATTTTATATACTTGTAAATTTGTCTACGTATAAAAGTAACTAGCCATTGAAAAATAATGGGGAATACAATGAATGACAGCTGCTGACCCATCGATGTGGGAATGTCTGTTTCATTTAAGCATTTCCAGGCCGTTTCTATAAATATAGAACTTCAGAACTCGTCTGTCTCTGACTCTCAGCTTAGTTACAAGGGATGGTCATTTGTATGTGTGTATATATATAGTGCCTTCAGAATATGTACAGTATTTATGTATGTACTATATATTCCCATATACTATACTATATACTATATACTATATCTGTTTTTCACCAGCATTATTATCATTCTTTAATTTAATATTATTTATTGTATCAGTATGCTGCTGCTGAAGAATGTGAATTTCCCATTGGGATTAATAAAGTATCTATCTATCTATCTATCTATCTATCTATCTATCTATCTATCTATCTATCTATCTATCTATCTATATATCTATCTATCTATCTATCTATCTATCTATCTATCTATCTATCTATCTATCTATCTATCTGTCTATCTATCTATATATATTGTATATAGAAAGCATTCAAACCCTTTTACTTTTTTCACATGATGTTGCAGCCTTGTGCTAAAATCATTTCAATTCATTTTGATCCTCATTAAACAATACTCAATACACCAGAATGGCAAAGCAAAAAGAGGATCTTAGGAATACTTTATTAAAAAATAAAAAAAAAACTGAACCATTCAGGGTGGCGCAGTGGTAGTGGCTGCCTCACAGTTAGGAGACCCGGGTTCGCTTCCCAGGTCCTCCCTGCAAGGAGTTTGCATGTTCTCTGCGTGGGTTTCCTCTGGGTGCTCCGGTTCCCTCCCACAGTCCAAAGACATGCAGGTTAGGTGCATTGGTGATCCTAAATCGTCCCTGATGTGTGTGTGCCCTGTGGTGGGTTGGCGCCCTGCCCGGGGATTTGTTCCTGCCTTGTGCCCTGTGTTGGCTGGGATTGGCTCCAACAGACCTCTGTGACGCTGTTAGGATATAGCGGTTTGGATAACAGATGGATGAAATTTTCATTTGACACAAGACTCTAATTTTATTTAGTTGGATTCCCTTTGGCAGCAATTCCAGCTCTGCAGGCAATTCCCATGACCTCATGGCTTGGTTTTTGCTCTGATAACACATTTTCAGCTGTGGGTTCTTCTGTTGACAGGTGTGTGCCTTTCCGAATGTCCAAAAAGTTGAATTTACTACAGGCAGAAACTAAACATGGCATTAACATTTTAATGATAATCATTAGAATGGGATGCACCTGATCCAAATTTTTACTGTCATAGCAAAGAGTCTGATCACTTGTGTCAATGTGATATTTCAGCTTTTTTTTTATAAATCTGCAAAAATTCCTAAAATCCTGAAATTCTGGGGTATTGAGTGTTGTTAGATGAGAGGTAAAAATCAACTGAAATGATTTTAGCACAAGGCTGCAACATAATATTGATAAGGTAAAAATGCTGTCAAAAGTTTTTAGCATAAGACTGCAACTTAACAAAATGTCAAAAAAATGATGGGGTCTAAATACTTTCCAAAGGCACTTTGCCTGCATATTTACTGTAAATATTGGGCACCCTGAATAATGTGTACGTTTATACTCAGCTTTTTAACAATACAGAAAAAAAACCTGGACCAGGTGCCAGACCATTGCAGAGTCCGCCAACACTCACACACTGATAATTTGTAAATTCCAATTACTTCACATGCATGTCTTTGGGGATGTGAGATGTACACCAGAGTACCCAGAGGAGAATACATGCAGTCAAGGTGAGAAAGTGCAGACTTCACACAGAGAAGTGCAGGATTTAAATGAGAATTCTGGCATACCTCTGAGTCACAGTGCCGCCCATACACGACATGTTGCATGATAAAACTTTAAAGTACATGAGGAGACAATTGTGATAGCCAGTGTGATTTTCTGCACTGTGGTGTACTGGGCCAGTTAACATCACCTTAAGAGACGTCCACTGAATCAACAAGCTGTTTAAAAGGGCAGACTCAGTTATAGGATGCTATCTCAGCCCCCTTGTGGTGGTGGAAGTGTAGAAAAGAATCAAAACAAAACTGAGGGCCATTATGAACAAAGCTGCACATCCACTCTCTGACAGCCAAACACTGTGTACTTTCAGCCAACAAGTTATTCAAAAGAAGTGTGTTTGGAAAATCTCTGGGGGCTCCTTTATACAAACAGCAATATGACTTTACAAGGCATAACTGTGACTGTTCTCTTATTATTAGCCAAGTCATATGCTTATTTTTTTTGTAAATTTTGAGTTTATTCGGCAGGGGAGTGTGTTATGTCGTTGTTTGTGATGACATTTTTTAAACTTCTCCAAAAAGCTAAATCTATCTATTGTGAAAAGAACAGCCTCGACACACACAAAAAGGTTTGGGGCAGCCAGACATATCTTGTCCCTGGCTGCAAATGGGTTTTGACAGTGCACTCATGTGCATTGGTTTGAGTCCTGAATTGAACTGATGTGATGATGAAATCATGGCGGCTTTAAAGGCCAAAACTGGAAGTGACATCGTCCACAGTTGGAACCGGAAGTGATGTCACCCGTGGCACCGGAACTGGAAGCGACGTCATCCATGGCGCCGTTACCAGAAGTCCCCGTGGCTCCGGAAACCGGAAGTGACACCATTGGTGGTGCGTCTGGTAGGTTTTCCTGTATCTGACCTGCAGAGATAAGAGAAGTGGGATTATTGCACCCCGCCACCCCCTGGCCTGGCGGGTAATTACCTCGAATTGGTCTACTCAGCTTCCTCCTACTCACACATGTGTGACACTATCTATCTCAAAACTATTGCTTGTCTTAATAAGTGTGGTCAGTTTAATACAAGGGTGACTAACAAACATAATACTATTCAGATTTTTTTCCAACAGATAACATTTTGAATGATATTTTGATTAAAATATTAGCTCCAGATGTTCCATATTTAAAGTAGTTTTGCTATGCTGAGTCTGTAAACCTAATGCATAATTGGAATAAGAACCTGTTCATAGAAACCTTTTTAAAAAATAATGGGAAATCTTTGAGATCCTATGTGGGTAGCACAACACACAGCAATATGAAATTTCTTGAGCGTAAACCCACATTTTTGTCATTTGAACTTTAGTATGGCAGGGTTAACTTAGTTGTTGAATGCCTGTATGGCTGCAGGTTTTCACTGGGACTACCGGTTAAGACCTGAAGAGCACTTGGTTTTCCACTTATTGTCCTTTAATAAATTCAATTATCTGTTAATTATTAAAATAACCAGTCCCCCTCTGGACTTCAGCTATTTGATTTTTGAAATACCGCAGTCACCATGGCACTCTGTAGCAATGCTGGTTGTAGGCTGGAACAGCCATATTTATAGGTGGTTTGCATGTGTCACAACAAGCTTGATAAAAAAGTTTGTTTTTCATTTCTAAGGGTTTTTAATGAGTTTTATTTACATTTAACTTTTATGTTCCAAAAATGGAAAATAAGTATTACAGTTTAAGAAAGTTTTTTTATCAAGCATTACTAGAGTCAGGCATTTCGAAAATGTTATGTTATTGCCGTTGTGGCGTGTGGCTGGGGATGGTACCCAGCCAGGATGCCCAGGAGGACCGGAGGAGGGCTTGCACGGAAGCTTGGAAGCTCTACCCTATAGGGACCCGTGGTCACTGCCAGGGGGCGCCCCGATGCCTGGAAAGCCCTGGTCCTCAGCACTTCCGCCACACCTGCAAGTGCTGGGGGGAAGACGACCAGGGACACCCGGAGTGCTTCCTTCCTCCGTTCAGTGGTTTGAGTCAGGAGAGGAGAAGGACGGAGCTCGGGAGGAGGGGAAAGGCGGTGGCCTGAAGAGAGAGAGGCATTTTGGTAGAGGTCTGGACTTTGGGGGAGTCTCTCTCGCAGGGTTGTGTGCGTGCAGCTCCTGCGGAGCATGTGTGGACGCACCTGCTGCTCCGGGCCATCCACAAAATTATTTAATTAGACGGGTCCCCGCCTTGACACAGACAGGTAGACATCGTTTTAAATCACCCAGCACGTTTATTCACAGCTACTATATACAAGTGAACACAGCACACAACCCCAAAACTCCCCCAAAAGTCCAGGCCTCACAATGGCAATGCCTTTGCCTCTTCAAGGTGTGGCGGAAGTGCTGAGGACCAGGGCTCTCCAGGCATCGGGGCGGCCCTTGGCAGTGACCACGGGCCCCTATAGGGAGGCGGCCCCTTTTATAATCACCCGGATGTGCTCCAGGTGCCTCCCAATAATCTTCCGCCGGCACCCCCCAGTGTGGCGGAAGTACCAGCCGTGCACCCGGAAGCACTCCGGGTGTCCCTGGTCATCTTCCCCCCAGCACTTCCGGGTGTGGCGGAAGTGCTGAGGACCAGGGCTTTCCAGGCATTGGGGCGCCCCCTGGCAGTGACCACGGACCCCTATAGGGTTGAGCTTCCAAGCTCAGTTCCCGTGGTCCCCAAAGCCACCAGGGTGGTCGCTACCTCGTGGTCTGGAGGAGGCATAATCCCTCCTCTGGTCCTTCCAGACATCCTGGCTGGGTGCCACACCATACAATAAAAAGACTTGGGGACTGTCCCCGTATAATGTCCAATGGACAAAGTAAAGAAATTATAGAAAAAAGAGCGATCAATGTAAGCAAACAGCAATTGACAAAAAGAAATACAGACATGGCGTTTTTATAATGGGAAAAAATGGCTGACAGAAATGATGTGGCAGGAGATGATGTCGTAAATGGGAGATGGATGTGACGTCATCAAGGGGAGACTGGAAGTGATGGTATGGCGGAAGTGACGTCATCTTCAGAAGACTGGACGTGACGTAATCTTCACAAGACTGAATGTGACATCATCAAGATGGAGCCAGAAGTGGTATCATCAGTGGAAGACAGGATGTGATGTCGTCAGTGGGAACCGGATGAGGAAGTGATGTTTGGCGGCCATCTTGTGAACCCGGAAAGTGTGTGAGGTAACTGTGCTGGATTACTTTTCTTCATTTGGTCTGATGAAAAAGAGAGAGAGACTCTAGTACCATACATCAACCCTTCATCTTGTGATGTTTCACTCACCTCAGGGCTTGTTGACTGCCTCCTAAGCACATGTGTGTGACATTATGTAATATTATTAATATTTAGTTGATGCTTTTATCCAAGGCGTCTTACCACACTGGAAATACAGTGGGTTACATTTCCTTTGTTTTTTCCTATTGGAGTACAGGTAGGTCACATAGTGTCAGTAGTGGGGATTTGAACCCATAAACTCAGAGACTGAAGTTCAAAGTCCAAAACCTTAACCACTATGCAGCACAGGCTGCTAGTGTGTCAGTGTTAATGATATGGTGGCACAATTGTTAGTACTTTTGCTTCTTAGCTCCAGAGTCCTTAGTCCAAATCCAAGAATAAGACCCGTCTGTGTAAAATCTACATGTTTGCAATATGTTTTTTGTTTTTTTTTTGATAATTCTCCCACTTTCAAAGACAAATAGATTATGTTGATTGGCAGCTATGAATGGGCTCTGCATAAGTGAATGCATCCTGTCATGGACTGGTGTCCTGGTCCACCTGGATAATGAATTAAGCGAGTAGAGAAAATGAATAAATAAAATTTTTTTAAAAATCTGAATTTTACAGTTAACTACCTAATAGCCTAACAAAAGGCATGCAAAATAGAAAAAAGTAAACTCATGGATAATTTCTTCTCACTCCTTCAAAAATACAAAATGAACTGAACATGAACTAGTTCAAATTTGAAATGGTGAACTATGAACGTGAATTTATTCATTTTAATCTGTGTGAACTGAACTTTGAGCTAGTTCTTGAGAGGTGTGAACTTGCACAACACTGCAGATAACTCTCTTACATTATCATTATCTGACAAACTATAGCAATATAGATTTAAACGTTAAAGGATAAGTTTGGTATTTTTCAGGTCATGGTCTATATTAGTTTGCCACAGAAACCGTGCTCTGAAATTAAGCATATTTTTAATAAAAAGCTAAATTACAAAGGGAAGCTTATTACTTATTTTATACAACATTTACTGGGCTGTGTCCCACTGGCTCTGATGCAGCCACTGCTCTGAACCTGCTGTGACAGCTGTGTTCAGGCCTCCAATAAAACGTATCAATACTGATTGTTAGCACTCTCAGGTAACTAATACAGATTTAGTGTGATGCTGTGCATCAGACCTCCTAAATTCTTCCTCCTGTGAGCTGCATTTGAGTTGATCTCAGCTACATTACATAGTAGAACTGACATGGTAAACGTCGCACTGCATATAGCATTCAGCTTTCTCAATTTGAGTATTTTATTCTTTCTCATAACCATGGATGGCTCTGATTTAGTGGAAAGGTATATAAAAACGATACCCAACATTCCCTACAAAAGGGAACGATTTCTTGTAATGTACATAATGCAAAATAGGTGTTCTTATGTAAATTATATTAATATACACAACAATATTAATAAACAGTTTCAGCAAGATAGCAAGATTAGACTTTGTGTCGCCACTGTGCTGACTGCTAAACTGTACTGGACATCTGCTTTTTTTAAATGGTCCTTTCTAATGGCCTCCATTATTTATATATGATATCATTTAAGCTAACTTGTTTTTACTTTCCTGAATTCATATAATGGTGCAATGTTGGATAGCTTCCAGCACTTAGAGAATTCCTATTTGAAGATATTTTAGAGGTTTGTATGAATAATCACTCCCTTTCTTGAGAACTCTTTGAAAAACTGACATCTCCAAACAATCTAATTCCTTATGTGTAATTTTATCCCAGTCAATGCTGGGGCTCTGGCATGCCAAAATAACAATGGCGCCAACTTCATCTGCTGATCTTAACGTTGACGGAAAGTTCATAATACACAGACTTCAAAGCTTTTTGTGGTATTTCACCAACGCAGGGGTGTCTTTTAAAAGCCATTTTCTAAAAGCATCATCAGACAAGATAATTATTTCTATCATTTACTCATCATACTTCAATTTGTGTCTAAAATGGGTGTGCTGAAATATATAAACAGAGGTATGTAGGTGCGTGTGTATGTATGTACAGTATGTATAGATGTCTATGTTCAAGAAATGCCACCGCTCGAAGCATCAAAAACACCATGATCCCTGGTCCTAATCTGCCTTCTTAATTCTGTTCTCTTGGTGTCCCTGGGAATTTAATGTATACAGAATGTTTACTAATTGACCAATTTCTAGCTTGGAGCCTGTCAGCTTCTCTCTTGATTCTTCATAAGCTCAGCATTTCTTTGCTCACACGTTTCTATTACCTATCATCTTCTCTTTTTTATTGTGTTTTCCTAAAAACAAGACTTTCAGGTGGGATGTTCGGCTTCCAAAAAATCATAGTTGCTTTAGAATGCCATTTCCAGAATTCGCAAATATGCAGTACAGCCCCAGCATTTGTCGATGTGTAATTTGGAAATTTCCACTTCCAGAATCAATAATGCTTACTTTAGATCCATCAGTCTTTGGATGAAGGCAGCTTACTCTCCAAAGTCCTTTATTACCTATCTTTCTTACTAGCTTTTTCTACTGTTCTCTTTTCATTGTAGGTGTTTTTTGATTATCCACAGCCATGCAACATAACTGCCATATCATGGGTGAGCTTCAGCAAGTTTAACCTGAGTCATTCAGATAGAATTCATGAGAAGTAGGAGATTGAATGGGGGGCTGTTTAGGATACTGCTGTGTTCAACTGTATTGTAGTGGAAGGTTTTATCAATTATATCTGTGACTTTTCTTTGACAAAAAGCAAATGCTACAGCAGGTATCCAAAGCACCAAAATAGAGAGTCCTTGTGTTTTCTTTTCCTGTTGCATGGAACATTCATTCACCCTTTCTTAAACCTGCCTAGTCCAGTTCAGGGCCATGAGAGTTGGAGCCTATCCCAGCTTTATTAGACATAAGGCAGGAACCAACCCTGAACATTGTGCCAGTCGATTATAGGACAAATGTATGCACATTTCTACACTCTTTCACATTGAGTTCCATTTAAAATGGCTAATTAATTGAAAAGGCATATTTAATATATGAGAGGAAAACCAATGCAGTCATGCGGGATGGCATGCAAATTAGGGTTAGGGTTAGGGATAGGGGTAGGCTTAGGCATAGGGTTAGGCTTAGTTATGGCCAGAAATTATATTATTTTGACATTGTGATTTTTGTTCATTTTTGCCATTGTTGATATGACATTTCACATATGCATCATGGGTGTGGATCCATGAAGAACATCTTTAAAAAAGTGAGCCATGCTTGTAAAGCATTGTCAGCATTTTTGTTATCAGCTAATGTTGGCTAATGAAGAGTAGCTTGTTGGGTAATTTATTTTGTTATCAAGTTTTCTTTTGGTTTGTGAATATGCCTATCTTTTGACTTCTGTGCCCATATTTATCAAGCTTCTCAGAATTACTCCTAGGAATTGCACTAATAGTCTGTCTAGGATAAGAATTTGACATAAGAAGTATTTATGAAGTGTTTTACACTTACTCCCATCAAGGAGTAGGACTTCACGTTTGAAAATGAAAAATATTATGATTTCATGGAAGCCCTGAGCACAAAGTGGTACTCATGATGATGTTTTGTAGTTTTCATGAAAATCATGGTGATAATAGTAATAATAGTAATAATAATAACTTTCCTTAGCAGGTAAACGGTGGAATGTACTCTCGAAGTCTGAGGTGAGATATGGCCTCAAGTGAAAGAGTTATTTATTTTGAGGATTTGTTTACGAGTGAGGGGAAAAGGGTTAGCGAGATTGACAGATGAATCAGGGAGGCAAGAATAGTTATCCAGTCGCTGTATTGACCCACAGTTTTTAAGGAGTTGATCCAGAAGGAAAAAACTCTCAATTTATCAGTTGATCTAGGGCCCTACCATCACCTATGATCATGAGCTTTGGGTAATGACCAGACCAACAAGATTGTTGGTACAAGTGGACAAAATTAACTTTCCCCACAAGGTGGCTGGGCTCTCCCTTAGGAATAGGGTGTAAAGCACAGACATCTAAGTAATGCTTGGAGTGGAGCCACTGAACCCTCTACATCGTGAGTAGCCAATGGACGTAGTATGGGTATCTGATATAGATGCCTCTGAGACACCTCCTTGCAGAGGTTTTACAGGCACTACTAGCTAGGAGAAGACCCCTGGAAAGACCCAGGGCCTACTGAGGGGATTACATCTCCCGGATTGTGTGGGAATGCCTTCGGATTCCATAATATGAGTTGGCAAGTGTGGCTCAGAAAAGGGGCATATGAGCTTCACTGCTAAGACTGTTGCCCCTGGTGACCCAGACTTGGATGAGCCATCGAAGATAAGTTGAGATGAGATAGAGTAAAATAAAAATATTAAATTATATTTATTAAATTAATAATATTAAAAGAAGGAGAAGAAGAAGGAAAACATAATAAGGTAGGATAACTACCACTTTGCAACAACATCAAAAATAATACTGTAACAAGCACTATGTTGGAAAGATTGAAACACACACCTTATAACAAGCAGGTTTATTTAACATTTAATGATCCACAGCTGTACTTTCAGAAGAATCACCTTCCCACTGTTATAGCCACGGGAAACTCCTCGTGATGTAAAAGTTATACTGAAAATAGCTGCAGCTATAAGGCATATTCACTCTTCCAATGTTCCTGATCGTCTTCCATTGTGGCATGCAGTGCATCTCTCCATGATCCTCCTTTATCTTCTGCGAGACACTATTTATCCAATGCACTCAGGTCTGCATCTGGCTTCTTGAACCTTTCTGGGCTTGTAAACTGTAATATGGAATGTTCCTGGGGTTTGTGAAATGCAAAGCTCAACATACTTGTGTGACATTTAGCTGTCAATCTCCCATCATGTCCGAAATAATTTAAGAGTAATATGCTGGCTACTACATTACAGTTCATATCCATGACCGCCTGTCTTTTGATACTGTGATAACATTTGTAATTCACATATGCATGCTCATTCACACTTTGGGAAATGATCTTTATGTGCATGCTAATTTGCAAGAATGTGGCTTGCTTTAACACTACCTCACATGAAATGGTGGAGAAAACACACATTGTAAGGGCATTCAAAGTTTGGTGCAAAATTCAAGAAATGGTTGGTTGTGACATACCCAAATCATCGCTATGTCAAAGCTGCATTTTACATGTAATATTACCAGCACTTTTATTTTGGAAAATTGTGCATGGCTTCTCTTTGTAGATGGAGCAATCATATAATATACAAAATTAGTACTGGGCAGCGATTAAAATTTTTAACTGCAATTAATGGTGATTAATTGCAAGACAATCACATTGTTATGTGTAAAATTCAATAATGAACTCAAAAATAGTGTATTGTATGTATGTGGTTTGCAAACACTTTAAACAAATAATGTGCTTTTTAACAGCAGTATTTCCTTTACATAGTAGCAGTTAAAATATTTCTTGTAAATCTCAGCTTAAACATTAATGTAATCAAATCAAATATAAAACCAAAGCTGTTTGCCACTGCCAGGGCATTGACGTTTTATCTAGTTTGTTATAGAAAAACAAGTTACCCTCAGAGTCCAGAGCCACGATCACAACATTATAACAGGCACCTTCTGAGCAACAGCAACTTAGCATTTCTAAATCTGTTTTCTTTTTTATCTGTAAAGATACCAGCAGAAACATTTTCTTTTATCAGGGAGCACCATAAACAGTCCATGTTAAGTAGAAAGTCTTTGAGGGCTAATTTTTTTTCCAAAAAACTCACATTTAACTTTTCCAAAAAAGTTTTCTGAAAAGTACACAAAGCAATGGTTTCACACATAAATCAACATAAAATGTCTGTTGTTGCCTGTTGTGCCTGCTGTCGGCACCTGTTTGCAGTTTGTGACAGCAGCTTCTGCACAGAGGATGGCTCAAAGGCCAGCAGGAATGCACGGAGTGCTGGCTGCCCGGCTGCCTTTGTGAGACAGGTGCGCGGGGGTGGCAGTTGCAGTGGGAAGCAATATGGTTTGTACCTCCTGTCATCGTAAGTGTCTGTCCTCCCAGGCGAACGTTGCCATAGGTGCATCAGCTACACAAATGTGTTCAGCACAACGATCAGCTGGAGACCGATCAGCTGATGCCGCTACCTCACTTTCGTTTTCGATCTCCATCTCCAGATCACCTGCATCAAAATTGGAGTCCGATACAGAGATAATACAAAAAAAGTCACCCACAGATTATATTGCTTTGAGCATTCTCTTTGGTATATCTCCACATGCCATTTTAGAAGCTGCTTGCTCTTCACTACTCACGCATTTGCAAGGAATCGAGGTCAAATCAACAAAACTAACTTTCCTTCTAGCAAAGGTGCATCAAAAAGCGCTGTAACAAGAAGATCACTGATCTCTATCGATCGCTAGAAAGACTGAGGCTTTCAAAATAATAACAATAATAACAAAAACTGCGTTAACGCGCAATAAAATAATTGTCGGCGTTAATTAATGCGTTAACGTGCTAATAATACGTTAACTTGCTCAGCCCTATACAAAATTTATTACTAATATTATTCCATCTCTATCAAATCAATATCTTTTTATGAGTACATTATTTTCCAGCATTTCCCAAACATTCTGCCGTTCCTTGGATTTTTGATCCAATCACTGCCTGAATGCCATTTTTTGACAGCTCCTAGCGAGCTAGGACACAAGCTCTTCTAAATCTTGAGAAAGTTAGGAGTAGTTTCCTAAATTAGGAAAATTCATAAAATACTTTTACTCAGATTTGCACAACTCGGATCTTTGAGCCTGCTCCTCTTAGATGCTTGATGAATGTGGGAACTGATTCTGTTTGGTGTTTTGGCTTTGGCTATGATGTTTAAAGACCACTTTTTTGGAAATCTCCCAAATAAGGTTATAGCAATCCAGGAATAAATATACCATGTGAAGAACAACGCATAAGCATTTTCAAAAACATTCTGAAGGTGTTGACTTGTCTTAGTGTTAGTGTCTATCACTGGGCTGTCATACTTTTTGTGAGTCTGACACTCATGATCAGAGATATCTTCAATGATCCTAGTAATTTTCTTTTGTGGTCTTCAATAAGATCACAAATAATTAAGTCTACAATACTATTTACTAAATTTTCTGTCACTTCTACACAATATTAGGTTTTTGTACACTAAGACTTTTAGATATGTCCAGAGCGCTACAAAATCTGATACATTTCAAACTACATGTTCTTCTAAGGTGAATGTAGATTTGAAAAAGGTCTACATGTTGAGATTTGGTTGATACATTTTTTTCTTTAGTTTTATATCAAAATGTGGGTAGTGAAATTACAGTTCTAATTAGTGTGGCTTGTTCTGTACTCTCCTTTTGTTTAGCAATTGAATGAGCCAAAATAGGAGGGAATTACAAAGAGAACAAAAATTGTGGCATAGCAAACATCTGTGCCTAGGGGGCCATTAAATCAGGTGCTTTGTCAGGCTGGCACCTTTAGAAGAAAACTGGTGTTTGATTAAATGGGTCCCTGTATTGAAGGAGACAGAAGTATGGGTGTTACTTATGCATTATTTACACTGAATGGCCAACAACTCAATAAAATGGATTTGGTTCACTATAAACTTTCCTGAGATGCATTTAGAACCACACCAGAAAAGAAACAAACATATGTATGTTATAATTTGAGTTTTAACTTAGTGAGCAGCATTTTTTTTTGCTTGTTTTTGCTTTTTTATGTTAATATCTCATTTGGATTGCTTAGTAATGTATCCTTTTGCTGGTTTTGCATTATCTCATTTTACAGTTCTTTCTGTATTGCTATGCACATATTACAAGTATTCTGGTGCTCTCTCATTTTCTAGAGGCATGCATTTAGTCTAATTGGCTCATTTAGTCTAGCTTCTCTTTCTTTCTGCTACATGCAGTTTCAGGCTCGAAGAACTGGTTTATGGTTAAGCTATTCCAATTCTCTGTCTTGAAACAATGTGAACCCCAGGGGCCTCATGTATAAACGGTGCGTACGCACAGAAATGTTGCATACAAACGCTTCCATGCTCAAATCGCGATCTATAAAACCTAAACTTGGTGTAAAGCCATGCACATTTCCATGGTACCTCATGCCCTGGCATACGCAATTTCTCCACTCGGTTTTGCAGACTGGCGGCACCCAGCGTCAAAGCAGTGCTACTGTTCCTGTGTGGTCACCCTTTCTTTCTTAGATCCACATTCCTGACGCGGCTTTATAAATACACTGAAACTAACTGCATATTGTTTATTAGTGTAATGCATCTGATTATAATTAACCTGCACCAATATAATGGTCCAGGGAATAGCCATAGTATTCCAAATACCATAACTGCTTTAGAGTTGTTACTCTCAATGCATCTTCTACTTCTTTCAGCTGCTCCCGTTAAGGGTTGCCACAGCAGATCATCTTTTTCCATATTACTCTCACTGCACCACTTGGAGTATTTATATCACTGTATCTGAGTGGGGAATCACAGCAGCAGCTGATCGGAAAGAGAATTATTGGTATACAACATGAAGCAGATGCTGCCTCAGCCATGGCAAAACTTTTCAGAGACTTTCCTGTACGAACTTCGCAATTTAGAAAAAGTTTCATCCCAAGAACTATAAATGCACTCAATTAGTCCATCAAGTGCTCCTTGTAGAACTGTTTGGACTTATAAGTACAATCACCTCACTGTAAACTTGGAATACAGTTATAATATTGCACAACCTGCGCCACTTTATAAAGTGCGTATTTACATATTGATGACGATATCATTTTTAAGATGAAATGCAGCAAAATATGTTGATTATATTATACAGATAAAACTTTAACTTCATTTAAATAATCTGTATTGTTAATAATTAAACATGTGAGGACACGGTGCCGCAGCGCTAGCTAGTTCATGGATTGTTCCTGCATTGCGTTGTATTCTTGCTCGTGCTGATGCGACACTGGAAGGATAGACGGACAGGATAATTAAACATGTACTACGAAGATATTTCAATGTTCCTTAAAAGTTTTGAAGAATCGGCGTTCTAAGCTTACAGATGGCTTCACGTCTATTACAGAGCTGATTGTGTGGCGATTGGGTATTTGGAGAAAGAAAAGTAAGGACAGGAATTGGAGGTTAGTACGTTTGAAAGAGACAGTACTTCTGTAATAAATTATTTCATCGAAGGTCGCGCATGGCGCAGCAAGCCTCTTGCATGAGACATGAACAAGCACTGTGCCACCGTGTTCCCATGTTTAATAACATGCTTTCATTCCTATCATCATGAAAAAGATATCACGTATACATCTCAGTATTTTAATTATTCAGAGAGCTGTAATATCACGAATGTAATGGATTCTGTGTCCCGTCGGAGAAAAAGAAAGCCCATTTAAGAAGCAGGTAGTGATTCACACACATAGAAGATCAAATACAAAACAAAGCATTTAATGTGCTACTTTAGTTACAATGGGATTTGAGAAACTAGTAAATTAAACGATTTTAAGATGAAGTTTATGATGTTCTACTTTAATGGCAAAATAAACTACGTGATTAAAGTGGAAATTTCGAGATTAAAGTTGACATTTCATGATTTTTTCCCACTGTGTGCCTATTTTTTTTGTCTGTACCCTAATAAGCTTTCATATGACACTCAGACGGTGGGCTACGACTCGCCTTTTCACGGCGACTTTGATATGTGATTTCTTTTTTATTTCGGGCACTGTGTGACTTTGTGAACTTGAGCTTTCGAGTTTCTCCAACACTCTGTCACTCGATCAACTTCATTTTGTTGATTATACCACTGTTTAAACCAACAAATAGTACGTTTTTCCTTTGCCTCCATTTGGTATTCGCTGAAATTCTTATATTTTCCCCCGTGCTTTTCCCATTGTCTTTTCACAGAAGGCTGAGCTTAAGGGCTATTTATATTGATTTGCTTATTCAAAGAGGCGTAATTCTGGGAGGAGTTGGGGCGGGACAGAAGGCGCATGCACGTGCATTACTTTTCACGCTGATCTGGATTTATGTAGCGGAAGAACGTGGAAGTTTGCGTACGTACAGATTCTTGCATCTGGATTTTTCTGTGTGTATGCACATTCCTGCTTTTGTGCTTACGCCATGTTATAGTGTGAGTTCTGCGTATGGCGTTATGCATGAGGCCCCAGGTCTCTACTTATACACTTATTTGGCCAGTGATAGGGCCACCTCTGACCATCAGTGTAGACTGTCCATAACTGAACACCAAGTGAGGAGACAACTAAGAAAGCTACACACAGGAAAAGCTGCAGGACCAGAAGGAGTCAGTCCTCAAGTTCATAAGGTCTGTGCTGACCAACTTTGGGGTGTTTACTAACACTTGTTCAGTCTGTCCCTAAGGCTCCACGAAGTGCTGCTGCTGCTGTGGAAAACATCCTGCATTGTTGCTGTTCCAAAGAAGGCAGGCACCTCTTCACCTAATTACTAAGACCAGAGGCAATTACGCCTCACATCATGAAGACCTTTGAGAGGCTGGTCCTGGACTATATGAGCCCTCTGGAGGTAGACAACCTACTTCAGTTTGCCTATCAGACAAAGATTAGAGTGGCAGATGCAATTATCTACCTACTCCACAAGCCTGGACGAAGCCGACAGCAATTTCTCCAGTGCCTTCAGTACCATCCAGTCATCTCTGTTAGGGAAAAGCTCAGAGATATGCAGGTGGATGAGCCTATGGTGTCCTGGATAATGGGCTATCTGCTGGGCAGACTGCAGTTTGTGACATTCAATATATATTTATGTGTTTATTTATTTAAAGAGCTGCTGTAAAAAGCCAAATATTTCCCATAGGAACAAAATAAAGTTTTATCTAGTGTGATTAGGATGACTGAAATTGCCATGAAAAGTAATTTCAAGTGCTAATTTTATATTATTCTAGTTTGGCTTAGATATTTGAGCCTTAAGGATGACATTAGTCCCTGAACTTGTCAGAGGGAATGAACTGTAACAATCTGTGGCAGTGTTGTGCATTAAAACCCTAGCAAGAAATACTATGCCATTTTGTTAACATCTACAATTTTTAATCCTGCCAGTTTGCTGTCTGAATTTCACACATACCAAATTTGGCTGTGCCTACTTTGGATAGCTTTGGATAGCTGATGGTCATTGACCATTAATTGTGCAGGTAGGACATGTTGTCTCAGTTACGTCTTATAATAGAATATTCAGGGAGAACTTTGTTTCTTGGTGCAAAGAGAACTGTCTGCACCTTAACATCAGCAAATACAAGGAAATGGATTTTGACTTTCACCACACCAAAGACGCTCTGTGTCCGGTCACTATTCAGGGGGTGTGTGTACAGGTGGTCCACTCCTACAAGTACTTGGAAGTCAGCATCAATGACAGGTTGGACACTTTTCAGAATACACAGGAGCTGTGTAAGAGAGGGCATAGCAGACTCTTCTTCCTTCAGAGACTACGTTCTTTTAATGTGGGAGGTGACATCCTTTACATTTAAATCTCTGTGATGGCCAGTGCAGTTTTTTACACTGTGGTGTGCTTGGCTATCTATCTATCTATCTATCTATCTATCTATCTATCTATCTATCTATCTATCTATCTATCTATCTATCTATCTATCTATCTATCTATCTATCTATCTATCTATCTATCTATCTATCTATCTATCTATCTATCTATCTATCTATCTATCTATCTATCTATCTATCTATCTATCTATCTATCTATCCTGTGATCCTTTTTATTCTGTTTTTTGACTCCATTTCACTTGTTGTCATTAATTCTTCACTTTGTACTCATGTCTTCATGCTTATCACCTGTCAATGCCCTTATCATGGCAGATAGCTGGGACCCTTGTCCGGCCGGGACACCTCCAAACTGGGCAGGACCAGGGGAGCAAGTGTGGCTAGAGCGTTACCTCCCCCGGAGCGCTAGATGGCAGCCCCCCTGGGCTGCAGCGGAGCCATTACTCCTGCAGGGCTCCATGGGAATTAGAGTTTGGTGCAGCCCTGTTGGGATCTGTGGGCACTGCAAGGGGGTGCTGCAGCAACTGCTGGGCCCTTATGGGCCGTTCTTCCACCACACCCAGAAGTGCTGCTAGAAATGAGCACTTCCAAGGGTGTTATAAAAGCGGCCAGCAGCCACTACTCCGGGAGAGCCAGAGTCGGGAGGAAGAAGAGGAAGCTTGCCAGGAGGAGTGGAGGAGAAATAGAAGAACAAAAAGGAAAAGAATTGTGTTTACTTATTGTGCTTGTGTCTGGTACTGTGTTGCTGTGCTTGTTGGATATGGGGAAGACATTTCCAGGAAGGGAAAAGAAAAAATGAAAGCCCTGTGTGCTTTGAACTTGTGTCCTATGCCTGTCTGTATCAGGGCTGGCCTTTCATTTTTAGAACCTAATTTCACATGTTAAATAATATAAACTATAAAGAAATAACTTTGACGTAAAATGTACAGAACTTATGCTTGAGTATGTTTTATAAGGAAAATGGAAGCAAAGCAATTACACATTGTACTTATTGGAAGCAGGATTTTTAATTTTAATGTTTAACTTAAAGCAGCAGTATAGGTGACAGAAGTCAAGAAAGTAATAACTTTTAATATATTGTGTGTAAAAATGATTATAGCAGAATTTTAAATCAGCTATAAATGCAATAGTCACCGAATCTTCTTGAAATAAATACAACTCTAATTATCAAGGTCAATGCCATTAAAAAAGAAAAATACTTTAAATTACTCTTATCTATCTATCTATCTATCTATCTATCTATCTATCTATCTATCTATCTATCTATCTATCTATCTATCTATCTATCTATCTATCTATCTATCTATCTATCCTGTGATCTTGACTCTTTATTCTGTTTTTTCACTCCATGTCACTTGTTGTCATTAATTCTTCACTTTGTACTCATGTCTTCATGCTTATCGCTTGTCAATTCCCAGTACTTTCAGGGGTTTCTGTTTAGCTGATTTATATTGCCCAGCATCACCATTTACTTTTTATTCTCCATCACTTGCAGTCCTGTTGTGAGTTCAGCCAAAAGCAGGGAAAATTGTTTTAGGCACAAAACAGCACACCTAGAGGTGGAGAGGGATTAGGCTGGTCCTTTTCATTGAATTACATCCAACTGTTTATTAAAGCCTTCTGCTAGGACATTTTGGATATGATGCTTGTCAACCTGGACAAAAGAATATTTCATTACAAAATATAAGCTCTGTTTAGAATATTAGCTCCAGACATCTCTTTCTACAAAGGAAGCACCCAGACTGAGAACTTATTACTGATACTTTTAGGATGTCTACTTTTTAGAAAAAAAGAATGGTGTTAACCATATTTGGTTGATCAGATTTTCATAATTGCTTTATATACTGTATATTCTTTTTTCTACAGTACAATGATCACAGGGAGATACACGAAGCAAATAATATGGCAGATGCTGTTCAAGTAATGGTGCAGAAGCCTGGCATAGGATTGCTCCACTCATTAAATACTAGAAGCATTGGCAATGCATCTTGTGGATCACAGCAGGAGTAAAAAGTGACAGCAGGGTAGGATGATTGTGGAAACCTGTCATTTGTTAGTGCTTCTGTTCCAACACAGGAATCATGAAATCTGATGTCTAGTTCAGTTCCTTTTTAAGCCCAGCACATGAGAACAAAATGGATAAAACCCCTTATGTTTAGAAAAGATGCAACTAAGCTGCTGAAGACCTTACCTTCTTGACAGCCCAAAAAAAGAAAGCACACAAAATGTGTAGTGATGCAGGGGGGTTCTCCTCCACAGGAGCCTCCACATTGACTGGGGAGCAAGCCAGAATCCCTCAGTGCCACAGTTCCCAAGGGGGACCTGTTGGCTTCAGGGGAAGCAGGCCATAAAAAAAAAGAAACGGGCCACAAAACTGTAAATCCAAATATACTGTGGCAAATGCTCCCAATAGAGACAGGGTAACTGTCAACCTTTGGCTGTTTAGGGGCAGACGAAGAATCTTATAATATAAAATCAATAGTTTATTCTTTCAAAAGTTCTGAAACACAGAAATGGTCCAAAGTGTGCAAAGAAGTACACATGGATATGCCTAAAAACCCAATCTGGTACTTTACAAAATCCCAATACAGTAATATATGAATCAAGATCAAGAAACAGAGCAGGGGGCAGAAATCTGCTAAAAATAACCCATAAATCACTAAAAACACAACAGAGCTCACCATACCATGTAAATAAGAATGAACTGCATTTCACCAGTGGGTTTCTCCAGCCTTAAACTATTCTAACTGTTTAAAAAACGATTTATTGATATATATTGGAATGTTTTGAAATAAAAAGAGAAGTTTAGGAAGGATATTCATCTTAACAATGTTAATTCTTCCGGCTAGAGTGAGATGAAGGGTTGACCATCTATGCAAGTCTTGCTTAATTTTTTCCATACAGACGCCGAAATTTTGTTGATAAAGAGCTTTATGTTTACTTGTGATATTTACCCCTAGGTATTTAAACTGATCTGCTATGGTAAAAGGTAGGGTGTCTAATCTAATATTATATGCTTGTGAATTCACTGGAAAGAGTATACTTTTATTCAGATTAATTCTAAGACCAGATATCTTTTGAAATTCTGTTAGTGCTGTTAAAACAGCAGGGACAGTGTTTTCTGGGTCTGATATATATAAGACCATATCATCTGCATATAGAGAAATTTTCTGTTCCAGTCCTTCTCTGACAATCCCCTTTATCTGATAAGAATTTTGGCAGTGAACCGCCAGTGGTTCAATAGCGATTGCAAACAACAGTGGCGACAAGGGACATCCTTGTCTGGTACCACGTTCTAGTTTAAAGTAGCCTGAGCAAATGTTATTAATACAAACTGAAACTTCTGGATTGGTATACAGTAGTTTGATCCATGCACAAATATTCGGGGCCAAACCCAAATTTCTCCAATGCAGTGAAAAGGTAATTCCATTCAATCAAACTAAAAACTAAAACTATTCTAAACATATAGAAAACAGTTAAACAAAGAAGACATTAAAAATGAATTCAAATAGTGAAAACAGAATATAAACAAGAAATGCATGATGTTCATACTTGTGCTTATGTGTTTTGGACTTAATGTGAACATTTATGTTAACAGCAATTCCCAAATTTAATCAAATATTTAAATACAGTATGTCTTAAACACTATGAATCAGCATCCACCCTGAAATTTCCTTTGTTCTTCCCATATAAACTTATTAATTTGATCCAGTATGAGCTCTTTGCATTTTATGTATTAGCCTTTAGGCTGGCACGGTAGTTTGTACGGCTGAGTCAGCGCTCCGGAGTCCTGGATTTGAACCTAACTTGTGTGGAATTTCTCCTGCTATTGTATGTTTTTTTTCTTTGGATGCTCTTGTTTTTCTCCCACACCTCAAAAAACTATAAAACACTTTATGTGATCATATACTGGCTCTGTTTTAAAGAGAGTATTTCCATGTTATTATGGTCTGTGATGGACTGGCATTTGCTGTTAGGTAACTGTGCTGCCAGAATAAAATTGGTAGAGGAAATAATTACACAAAGAAGATCAGGAGACCAAAATTTAGAAAAGCGTCAAGCCAAAATGATAACAGAAACTGAAAAACCAAAAGCAAGATGCAAACTGATCTTGTTGTCAAAATGAGTGCATAGCCCCAATTCCACGAAATCCTTTTACTATAACACAACAAAAAGTTTGTTTACTGAATCCAGAATCTTGGACACTGGTGTTATGATTGAGCTTCATTTTCAACTTTCTTACATTTCTTGTTACACCTTTTTATGTATTTTGTTCTCAGTCTGGAATTTATATGTTGCATAATTCATCTTTTTTAATTTATTTTACTTTAGTTTCCATTTGAACCAGTTGAAAACCTTTCACCTGATAGTTTTAATGTCCTGTGACTCCACTTTGTTTTCTATGTGTTGTGGCCCACAGGGGGTGCACCAGCCACCCAAACCCAACTCAAACAGAAGCCAGACACACAGGCTTTTGTTCATTTGGAAACACTTCCCAAATTGTTTCCCACCAGTTCAACACCAAGCAGAGTACAAAACACCATAACAAATATAGGACTTTGTCTTTGCATTCTTTCTCTTCCTCTCTTTCTCTGTCCTTCTGCCTCCACTCCTCCTGGCAAGCTTTATCCTCCACCTCCCGACTCTGGCTCCAGGAGTAGAGTTCCCTGGTTCCTTTTATGTGATTCCCGGAAGTACTTCCGGTGTCCTGTAGGCTTGGCATGGGTGCACTTCCACGTAATGCTGGAGCCCCACAAACTAGGGCTCCCCAGTCCCTGTAGCACCTCCTAGTGGCACCCATGGCACCCAACAGAGCTGAGTTACAGAACTTCAATTTCCGTGATGCCCTGTGGAAAACCGTAGTGCTGCCGAAACCAGCAGGGCTGCCACCTAGCTTTGCGGGGGATGGGGTGGGATGCGGGGGATAGTGCCCTATGTATGTCCACTTGCCTGGTCCTTTCATTATGGCAGCGTCCTTGTTTGGAATGTGTGCCGGCCGGCCGTCACAGGTTGTTGCCCTTTTGTGAACCACTTGTTTGTGATTGCTGTGCATTGCTACCTCCTGGTTGTCGAATATTGTGAATATTCTCAAACAAGTCTCTCATGTGCTTTAGTGATTAGTTTTCTGGCTTTTGATCCATTGCACTCAGTCTCCTGATTATGATTTGGACAACATTGATTGATTTTCCGGTACTGACCTTTAATGTTTTTTGACTATTTTATAGCTCCTGGTCCTTTTTTTAGCTTGTTTAGCATGTTTTCTACTATTGGAGGTGTGCAGAATCTAGTTAGTCTGCCATCTTAAATACCCTCAGGGAGATAACATCATATGATGTAACATCTGGGTGTCACTCGTAGAAATGGGCTGTGCTGCTAGTAGTAACATGGCCTCAGATCTAAAAAATGAGGCAAAATGGAAGTGCCTGCAAAACACAAAATGGTGGCATGAAAATGAATGTAAAAAATGATTACATTTTGTCATGTCCTAAAAAATGAAAAAATATTACAAAACAAGTACAAAATTGAAATCTGCCAATGTCTTCTTCTTATTGCTGATTGGACAGGCTTCATTCCTTGCTATTCTGTAGCAGAAATTCACAACAAGTAATTGTCCAATTGTTTTAATTTGGAAAATGGGCAGAGTGGTGTCTCTGAGGCCAAGGATCTGTAATAGAATTCCATAAATGCCAGAAGTGACTCTACTCTGTTGGGCCCTTGAGCAGGCCCTTAACCTGCAATTGTTCCATCCTGGGTATGACGTTAATCGGCATCCAGACCTGCAAGCAGGTACTCCAACTTACAGGGAAATCTTGACGGTTGGTGGCAGGACTGGCATTCCAGCCACCATCAAAAACCTCACGCTGTTCCAGTGTGACGCTGAGGTGTCACCCGCTGCACTCAGGTCCCAATCCAGGTGGTTCAGCATGTAGTGGATGCAGCAACACGCTATGAGCACATGCTTACAACCTCTGTCTCTCTCTTTTATTTGCAAAAGTAATACAGTAATCCCTCGCTATATTGTGCTTCGACTTTCGCGGCTTCACTCTATCGCGGATTTTATATGTAAGCATATTTAAATATATATTGCGGATTTTTTGCTGGTTCGTGGATTTCTGCGGACAATGGGTTTTTTAATTTCTGGTACATGCTTCCTCAGTTGGTTTGCCCAGTTGATTTCATACAAGGGACGCTATTGGCAGATGGCTGAGAAGCTACCCAACCAGAGCGCGTATTACATATTAAATAAAACTCCTCAAATATATTGTGAGCACGGGGGCTCTTCGCACCCCTAGAGGACATGACCGCTCCTCAAAAAACGCTGAAAGATTACCTTCACAGTGCTCCCTTCTTTGCTGGGCTTACATATGTCTGCTTTATCAAGCGATATGCTTCCTGCAAGGTGCTTCGCATACTTAAAAGATCAAACAGCACGTATTGATTTTTGATTTTTACTTTTCTCTCTCTACTTTTCTCATTCTCTGCTCCTGACGGAGGGGGTGTGAGCAGGGGGGCTGTTCGCACCCCTAGACGATACGGACGCTTGTCTAAGAATGCTGAAAGATTACCTTCACGTTGCTCCCTTCTGTACAGCTGCTTCGTGAAGCGACATGCTGCACGGTGCTTCGCATACTTAAAAGCTCGAAGGGCACGTATTGATTTTTGATTGTTTGTTTTTATCTGTCTCTCTCTCTCTCTCTGACATGCTCTGCTTCTGACGGAGGGGGTGTGAGCTGCTGCCTTCCTTGCAACTGCTTTGTGCGGCGGTGCTTCGCATACTTAAAAGCCAAACAGCCCTATTGATTTGTTTGCTTTTCTCTCTCTCTCTGACATTCTCTACTCCTGATGCGCACTCCTTTGAAGAGGAAGATAGGTTTGCATTCTTTTAATTGTGAGACGGAACTGTCGTCTCTGTCTTGTCATGGAGCACAGTTTAAACTTTTGAAAAAGAGACAAATGTTTGTTTGCAGTGTTTGAATAACGTTCCTGTCTCTCTACAACCTCCTGTGTTTCTGTGCAAATCTGTGACCCAAGCATGACAATATAAAAATAACCATATAAACATATGGTTTCTACTTCGCGGATTTTCACATTTCGCGGGGGGTTCTGGAACGCAACCCCAGCGATCGAGGAGGGATTACTGTACATCTTTAGGGTGGCGCAGTGGTAGCGCTGCTGCCTCACAGTTAGGAGACCGGGTTTGCTTCCTGGGTCCCCCTGCGTGGAGTTTACATGTTCTCCCCGTGTCTGTGTGGGTTTCCTCTGGGTGCTCCGGTTTCCTCCCAGAGTCCAAAGACATGCAGGTTGGGTGCATTGGCGATCCTAAATTGTCCCTAGTGTGTGCTTGGTGTGCGTGTGTGGGCTGGCGCCCTGCCCGGAGTTTGTTTCCTGCCTTGCGCCCTGTGTTGGCTGGGATTGGCTCCAGTAGACCCCCGTCACCCTGTAGTTAGGATATAGCGGATTGGATAATGGATGGATGGATGGATGAATACATCTTTACCAGAAGGTCTCAACCGGTAGCCCACCTCACTTTTTACAAGCTCCTGGATGTTCCTGACATACAATCACAGACTATTTACATTGTTCGTACTAAGTGGATTTAACAGAGCATTACATGTAAAGGTTCATGATTGTCTGTTCAGTTTATAAGAATATACGAGGTATGTTCAAAAAGTTTCCATACTTTTTTTTAACTTTATTCATTAAGAATTTCAAAAACAAATTACATCACTTTTCTATATAGTCACCTTCCTTTGTGATGCAATTTTCCCAGCGTCGTACCAACTTTTTAATTTCCAATTAGTACTCCTGCCGCCTTCACCGTTTCCAATGACAATATAAACTTTTTGAAAGGCCCTCATATTATGTGTCTTATGAGTGCTTTGCATCAAACAAAAATATCAAATGTCATGGGTAAAAAAAATTAAAATCATACACAATCTCAAGTTTTTACGTAGAGTGCGTGGAGATTACACAACTGTTTGCAAGCTGCCATCCAGTCCTGTACCCCATTGTCAGGTACTTGTTTGTCCACGGGTGCTTCTTTTCTGGTTTAAAACACTATGATAATGTCCCTTCTATTTTATCCATTTTTCATTAAACTCCATCCAAGTGTATGGAGGATTATTCACAGCCCCCCACTTGTAGAATATTCATCCATCCATTTTCTAACCTGCTGAATCCGAACACAGGGTCACGGGGGTCTGCTGGAGCCAATCCCAGCCAATACAGGGCACAAGGCAGGAACCAATCCCAGGCAGGGTGCCAACCCACCACAGGACACACACAAACACACCCACACACCAAGCACACACTAGGGCCAATTTAGAATCGCCAATCTACCTAACCAGCATGTCTTTGGACTGTGGGAGGAAACCAGAGCACCCGGAGGAAACCCACGCAGACACGGGGAGTTGTAGAATATCAAGTGCATAAAACAAAAAGTCTGCCTTTAGTCCAGTGCTGTAACTAATGCCATGCTTAGTACTTGCGAAAAAGGTACACGTTGAATTAAATCGCATTTTCTGGATGCATCACATGGACAAATATCTGCACTCAAAACTTTGTTGTGCTGTCACTTCCATGACTCCTGACTATAAGAAATAACCTGCTATAGATAACATCAGAAAGCTTACTAACATAAGTGTTGCTTATTTATGACAAGTTAACTATTTTATTTAGGAAGCAGTTAAAGTAAATTGTAGAGGATAATGTAATTATTAATTATATTCTTGCTGAGTTTCTCATTTCTCTTTGTTTAGAGATCTCTCTTTTATGAAGATTTGATATTCAAAAATGTTTAAACAAATATTTATGTCATTATCAGTTAAATAGCTAATGTGTTAGCCTAACATTTAGTGTCCTTTTCAAGGAAATACATTGATTTCGTATTGTGCAGCTCCTTTGGTTGAACGCTATAGAGGGACAAACACCATGGCAGATTATACCAGACCATAAAAGTAACTTCTGTATGCCAACTCTTTGTGCTGTCAACATTTTTTCATTCTGAATTTTGAATGCTTTGAGAAAGGGAAAGGTTCTAGATGGATGGTAGGCTCTTAACAACTGTAGGACTGGCTTTAGGAAAAAGTCTCTCTTCTGCCTGGGGTGATGTTCACCAAATTCATTAATGAAGACAAAATAGAAGACAGTGCAATTTACACAACATTTTCAAACTGTGCGCCAGTGAAACAGATGGTGTCCATCCATCCATTTTCCAACCCGCTGAATCCGAACACAGGGTCACGGGGGTCTGCTGGAGCCAATCCCAGCCAACACAGGGCACAAGGCAGGAACCAATCCCAGGCAGGGTGCCAACCCACCGCAGGACGCACACAAACACACCCACACACCAAGCACACACTAGGGCCAATTTAGAATCGCCAATCCACCTAACCTGCATGTCTTTGGACTGTGGGAGGAAACCGGAGCGCCTGGAGGAAACCCACGCAGACACGGGGAGAACATGCAAACTCCATGCAGGGAGGACCCGGGAAGGGAACCCAGGTCCCCAGATCTCCCAACTGCGAGGCAGCAGCGCTACCCACTGCGCCACCATGCCGCCCACAGATGGTGTCATCGCCAAAAAAAAAAGTCAGTTTGCTCTGCTGCTTATAAAAGATACCATTTGGCATCTATGATTCCATGGCACAATTACAACACCAACCATAGGAGTCTTTCTTGATACCAAGGTTTTCCTATTGAACTCATTTTTTTCAGTCTTGCTAATTCATGTTACATCCATTACTTACTCCAGTTTTCATACAAATTGTACTGTCATCAAAGGATGCCACTGGTTGTTCTCAAAATGAATACAAATAGGCTTGGAGCTTTCACCCATAGCTCCAGATTGTCTTCTCCAACTGGCATTTTCCACAACAGATTTTCTGGATTGCAGCTCTAAAATGAAGAACTACACATCTGTCTTATCAGCTCCTATTTTTGCTTAGTTCTCTCACCACACATAGTTCTTGGTTATAATTAAGCACATTTTAATTTGTAACAAAATGGACCCTAAGTTGTTTCACTAGCGTACACCAGCAGAGCCAGGTAGAGGGAAAGCATTTTTATATATAAAAAAGACAGGCTTAACTAGAGATGGCCTTAGAGTTAACAGGAACTGAGACATGTTTGAGCTCTGGATTCTTTTACTTTGGCCGGACTTATCTTGGCATTCCTGTCAGGTTTAGTAAAGGCGTCCAACTGCCTTGCTTGTTTTTCTATTGCCTTTTGACGTAATTGCAATTTTTTTTCTATTCTTTAACTTTTTGCGTAATTAAGACAATTCAGCTATCACATCTGATTAGATCTGACTAGATTTCATCTGCAGAATGAGGCAAATAATTTGAATTGTAACTCTGCCTTTATAAGAATATCTATCTATCTATCTATCTATCTATCTATCTATCTATCTATCTATCTATCTATCTATCTATCTATCTATCTATCTATCTATCTATCTATCTATCTATCTATCTATCTATCTATCTATCTATCTATCTATCTATCTATCTATGGTTTTCCTATCACTAATTTAGTTGAATATTGAGACAGAGAAAGCATCCAAGGAAGAGCTTCACTACTATTATGAATGTACACAAAAATGTATGCAATGAAATGAAACTAAACATTTATATAGTGTAGCATGTGGCTGGGGCTCTTGCCTGGCGGGGACGCCTCCATGCTGGGTGGACCAGGGGAGCAAGCATGTACAGAGCGTTACCTCCCCCGGGAAGCCAGATGGTAACCCCCCTGGGTTGCAGCGGTGCCTCAGACTCCCGCAGGGCTTCATGGGAGTTGGAGTGTGGTCCAACCCTATCGGGATCCGCAGGTGCCACCAAGGGATGCTGCAGCAGGAGCTGCAGAGACCTTTTGGACAGTTCTTCTGCCACACCCGGAAGTGCTGCCACAAACGATTAATCAAGCGCCTTGAGCAGCCACTACTCGTCGGGAGGAGGAGCGAGGAAGCATGACCCGAGGAGTGAAGGAGGAGAAGGAAAAGAGACTTGTGGTATTGTGCCGTGCTTGTGCTTGAACTGTGTTATACTTGTGGGGAACGGGAAGGCGTTTCCTACAAGGGAAAAAGAAAAAATAAACTGTGTGTGCCTTGAACTTGTGTCCCACGCTTGTCTGTGTCGGGTTCAGCTGGCGGTGCCAGCCTGGTGGGCCACAATAGCTATTGCGGCCAGGCATAGAATGATAGGTGGGCAATGTAGAAAATTTATGAAACCAACCGGGTTGACCCATGATCTGTCACAAAGTCAACTCTGTCCAGGAGGACAGGGCATAATTGCCCATATTTAATGAAGAGGGCTTCCCATTCAATCGCCATGTATCTCATCTCCTAGTCTGAGATACATAATGGGGTATTTGACTCTGTCAATGACCTGGCTCAGTACAGCACCAAGGCGTTGGTCTGGAGGCAGACAGGTAGAGAGAAGTTAGGTAAAAGTAGTACTGGAACCAATGTAAGGGCCATCTTTAAATTATAAAATACAGCTTCTTCTGTTGCGGTGGACATCACTGTGTTGGGTGCCTCCTTCTTCGTCAGTTGTATGAGAGGCGTGGCCCACTGTAAGAAGTGGTAATCAAACTGTCTCTGGAAGATGGCCTGTACCTGTCCTGTATGGTGGCAACTTTGGAGCACTGTGTTTTGATACATCCACCACCCACCACGTAGCCTTGGTATTTAGCCTCGGTCAACCCAAAGTAGAAATTTTGGGGGTAACTCCAGAGGCTGCATTGCAGATAGTTTGGATGGTTTCATCCCAGAAATGCTTCTGCAGCTCCTCAGTAAGCCTTGGCATCCAGCAGCTCCACCTGTTGCATTTGTAGTTGGGCAACCTAATTGACCAGCTAATGAATGTGTTCCGTCATATTGACCAGTTCTGCCATCGGTCCAGCCCAACAATCCTGTTGACTACACCACGTATGGGGCAATGACTCAGGTCGTCCCTTTAATTTGTCTGTAGATGCCAGTAAAAAAAAAGAAAAAACTTGAAATAGCATATCTTGTAAATAATAAAAAATGGTTGTCTCATAATCGAGCTCTGTATCATGGGTCTCACTCGGGCCAGGTGACCATTCCTTTAAGGACACCTGGGATATATGGTGATAGAACCAAAAGAGACGGGGCCAAATGACCTCACTGGGTGGTCTCGCAGTACTGCTGAGGAAGAAAGAGAAGACACATTTAGCAGCAGCACCTCCTCTCATCCCAGAGGTGTAGTACATACCTCAACAGAGAATGCATATGCGTGACAAAGGTTTAGTATTGTATACCTTAGTGATACTGTATGTAATTTACTCATTGTAATGGAATCCAAAATTCAATAATATATAATTGGACTAGCACATAATTCATACAGACATCCCTCAGACCTTATTCCACTGAAACAGTCCGAGATCCAGGGCTCCTACAAAGATACCATTACCTCCAGTGCAGGACTGTCTATCCCAGTACCATTGAAAGCAAGTCAGCAATGGAATAGACACGAGTCCATTGTAGGACACACCTTCATGCACAATGTCAAATACTCATGCTAACATTTAAGTCTTTGCGATATAGGAGACCACTAGATTGCTGAGAGAGAAGCAACATGAAATCAGTGAGAACAAGCAAACTCCACACAGTCACAGGGCCAGGATTCAAGAGTTGTTCCTGCAGCTGTGAATCAGCTACTAGGGCAGTATGCCACCCCTGAGTAATACCCTTGATTTGGTTGTTCCATGTCATCACGCTAAAGCTGAAATTCTCCACAATGAGTGACAGTTTTGTTTTAGTAGGAGAAAGGCCAAGTTGAAAGGTGAACGGCCATTATCAGTAGCACTGTGATGCACAGATCCAGTGTTCTGGGTTCAAATTGTTGTCTACATTATGTGTGCATATTCCCTTTGATTATGTGGGTTTCTCTCAGAGTACTCTGATTTTCTACCATCATTTTTGGTGATTTCAAGTTGCCCAACTGTCAGTGTGGGTATGTGCGTGAATGAGCCAAGCAATGGTCCTGGATAGATTCTAGCCTCACGACCTTGACTTGGAATAAGAGGATTTGAGGATGTCATGTTCTGCAGCCCTATTATACTTTGGCTGAAGGAATGCTGAGACTTTTGTACTACAGTCTCCTTTAGAAATTCCCTCATCCATGCTGCAAAATCTTTTGCACTTTCATTTGCATATATTAGGACTGTCTTGCCTCTCTAAATGAATGCAATTACTCATTAAATTGGACATTTTAATGCTTCCACTATCCTTTGTAGTTGATTAAAAAAAGCTTAATTCAAGGTATGCAACCAATGCAATATTTTAGGCTCTGCAAAAGTGTCAAGTGTGTCCAGTTAATCTACACATAAGAAAGAATGAAGTAAATTGAGAGTTCAGGTGGAAGAAAAAGCAAACCTGAATGGACAGCAGTGTGTAACACTGACATGTGGAGCTACAGTGAGCTCTGTGAGTCTAAACCAGAAAGACTTGAACATACACTTACATTGTTACTGTACAGACTCTGACATAATGCAACAACAAATTACTTAAATAAATGTACCAGGAAAACAAAGTGATTCTGCCTCTTCCTGACTGTATTCACTGCTGGAACTACTTAGGTGTGTGACCTGGGATCTCATGAGGTAGTGACGCTTATACTTGTCAAAACAAGCAAGACATGTTTTAGGCAATTAACATTAGTAAAAATGACAGATCAGCTGCTTATATGCAAACAACATCTGCATTAGCTAAACAGAATCAGTATGACTGGCAGTCCCAACCAAAACACTATTAAAAGGGAGTTACATTAGTAACAGGGACTTGCAGCTTTGCTGGTTTTCCACAGTTGAAGGCAATTGCTGAATAGCTGAGTTGCTACATGAAAATGAAAATTCTGCTTTATACCCTCAGGAACAATTTTACACTCACAATTTGACAGTGAATCAGGATATTTTCAGTTTGTGTACCACCCTATATTGGTATGCTTTATACGTTTACATTAAGCTGTAGACAGGTTACCCCTTTTCCACAAATCTTGTTTTTTTCTTTGCATAACTAATCCCTGATTACCAAAACCACATCATTCTGCATCTCATATAATTCTGCTCACTCTTATTTTTATATGCCAGAGTATAATTTATATTGATCGTTTTTGTTAACTGAATGCTAGATTTTGTATTACTATTGCTTATTTTATAGACACTTGCTTTACAAAATAAATACATACAAATGCATTTCAGTGATTTGAAAGTACAGTAGAACCCCAATTATCCAAGGTAATGTGGACTGATGTTGCCTTGGATAACTGAAAACTTAAATAAAATAGATGGCCACAGCCATTTTGAATTAAAAAATATGGTGTAAAAGAGGACACAAAGACAAAGACCTGGGACACCACTTTGGTGACCCCCATATAATTAGATGAAAAATAAACAAAGAAAACACACAATAAATATGGAGTAGTCTTTCCAGATTGGAGTTCTCAGTTGAACAGAAATAAAAGTTGAAAGACATCAAAAAAAAGGTTTGGAGCAGCCACCCGTATATTGTGCCCTGGCTGCAAATGGGTAATTAGATTGTGAGATGTTCACAGGTCTGAGTCCAAAACAGAATTGACTTAAGTTTGTAAAGATGGCGGCTTTAAATGCCGCGACAGGAAGTGACATCATCAGGGCCGGAAGTGACGTCATCAGTGGGGCAGGAACTGTGCAGGATTTCCCGTGGATGGTCTGCAGAGGATTGAGAGAGAAAGTCAGTGCACCTCACCACCCCCTGGTCTGGTGTGGAACTACTATTATTCAGGCCCTTTAGCTGCCTCCCAATCGCACGTGTGTGACACCAGGTTATGAGTTCAAGTGACAGGAAGGGGAGAAGTCCAGGTAGACAGACACGGAAAAAATGGGAGTAGCTGTCAATAGTCCATTCTGTAGAGGGCGGAGAAGAGAAGGCATTAGTATACAGCGCCAACCATCACCAAAGCCCTTATGGATGTAATTCCCCAATGGATATAAAATGATTATATCAATTTATATTGTACAGTCTCTTTTCATAACTTACTAAAATTTAATGTTATATAAAACAAAAAACACACATTGCCACTTATTTTTGTAGAACACTGTAGCGGTCTGAAAAAGACCCAGCTAAGATTCACACCGCCTTTTAATGGTGATCTACTGTATTTATTTATTTTTTTTGGTGGGGACCCAACGAACACACCCAGCCTTGGCCCAACTCATGCACACTCCCTCACAGTGTCAAAGAGGCAAACGACAATAAAACAGAAATTGACAAATGTATTAAACAACAATATTTAATCTAACTACACAAACTAAAAAGATCCCACCCCAGTTCTCTTTCCGGCTAATACACAATAAACATGAACTCAGAAACAACAACAACAACTAACAAAAACTACACACGATGAAGACCATAACAATGTCCATAGGACACAGCAGCCAATGTAGTGAAATGATGGAGACTGAAAAATCCAGAGATCAGCTCACTGTAAGTAAGTGTAAAGAACAGTCCTACTGGTATATCCTGATGATGAAAAGTGATGGGATCTTCAGAACTCCTTCTCTGAAGGTCGACTAACAAACCAATTCAGTTCTCATGCAGCAGGCAGACACCAGACAGTTTATACACACGAACAGGAGATAATCCTGGACAAGAACAATAATCCAAAGGCAAGGAACGGGAAGACAAAACAGATGGGTAACTTCAAACACAACATAGCCTCCTCACTCTGTATAACTGGCCTCCTTTTAAAACTCACGCTGGCATTCTTGTCCCCAGCAGCCCCTGCTCCATTGGCACTGCTGGGAGATGAAGTTTTTACTCCCTGGTAGCACTGCTACAACATAATTTATGTACAATAGGTTTAAGAATAAACTAAAATGTTTGGAATACTAAAACTACAAATAAATAAAAGAAAGCTTTATTGTTACGAGGGACAGTGAAAACATTCATGGATTTTGATCTACTGTTAGGTGACCTCAATATTGAATCCTTACACTAGTAACTAGGCAAAGAGGTGCTCATCACTGAAAAAATCTGTAAACCCTTACTCATGTAATATACATACAATTTATCAATACTCATCTGTCTGTCCTCCTTTGATACAGTATACTACTGGCTATTAAAAGCAACACTGGACCATGTAAACATATTTATGTAATTTGACACACGGAGCAAGCAAGCAACATAAGACGTTCTTGTTACCCTGCTTTCTGGCAAGGTACTGTATAATAAGCTGCAATGTCAAATATGTGCTATACTAATGAGTTGCAAAGACCTAGCAGTCCTCATTTGCTTGACCTTTCACACATTTACTGTACATGTCACAAAGTAGTCTTTTAATTGTGTTACTTTTGTTTTCTGTTTCCCAAATTAATTAACATGATGTTTTCAGTATCCCGTTCATGGATGTGATGTCAGTGAGCAATGAAAAAAACAAGAATTAGAATGATTAAGGCCAATAGATAGATAGATAAATAGGGTCAGTATTTTAGTTTCACAGCTCCACAGAAGCCTTACAGGGAGTGTAGAGCTCAAATTCATAATCAGTGAGCAAACAATAAAAGCAACAGTAGAAAAGGATGAGTTGTTTTCCACATGAGCTAGGTTAAATGTAAGATCTCAAACTAAGGCAGCTTATACATGGAAAAACTAGAAAATGGTACTTCGTCTTGGCTTGCTTTTATCAGCAGTGCCCTGTGTAAAGCGAGAAGCCATATCATGGTAAAAATGTAACAATATTTTATATGACTTTGCTATGTTAAGCTACGATAAACTAGTGCTGATAATAAAATAGACATTCCATATTTAAAATTATTACTCTAATCTACACAGTGGTCTTAGCCAATGAACGGCAGTACTGGAAACAAAATAAGAATCAAACACAAACAGGGTGTTAGTCCACTATAGTATCCACTTGCACACACAGGCCTGCTCACTCCTACATAGCTGAGAGTCACTCAGTAATGTAACTGTGGTAATCTGCCTGCCAGGCATTACCTATTTTAAGGAATGACTTTTGCTAAAGTGAAAGCTCTTACCCATTTGAATCATTGAAGTGCAGGGGTGCACTTCTGTGAGGATGTGACGCTGGTGGCAGGGTGGGTGCTCGTCTACTTCAGGCTTGATGGATGTTGTGTGTGCCCATCCAAAAAGTCGAGCATCTCCATAGCCACCTGCTGTTAACAAAGTAAGAAATGTGGAGTGTTTAGTTTAGTGTAGTTTAATTTTAGACATGCATGCATTAGATACAAGAAGGGGATCCCCAAATAAAATTCCAAGATAAAATCTCAAGGCAAAGTTATAAAAAGTAACTTACCTCAGGAACTCTGGAGAAGGCACTGGCTTGTCTGGCAGGGCATGTCAAGGGTGCACTTGTGTTTACACACACACGCTCAGGTAATATCAATGTCAGGTGGGCGGGCCACTTTTGCTAATTGTTTCCTGCACTGCACAGGGACAACACCTAGCTCTGCTCCAGCCAGATATTTGAAGCCACACCGATATAACTAGGGAGCTGAGACTTGATAAATTTCAGCCAGGATTACTCCCCTCAAATTGTTGTTTTACATCTCTTTTGTTTATTATTAAGTCTTTGATTTATGTTATCGTTACATTTGTTCATTATTTGCGGTATTCCCCATGCCTGAATTATGTGCCTTGTGTTTTGTGGGTGATTCCTCAAGAGGCAGAGCCACCTGCCCATTATTGCCTTCAGCCCTATGTAGTCCCTTGCGGTTCATTCGAATGTGCTTGGGAGTTGGTGAGTGCCTTGTTGTGATTATTTCTGTGTTTTTATGATTTCGGAAATTTTGATATTTTTGCTCTGATTTTTAATTTTGCTCTAGGATTACTGTACTGGGACTTTGTTTGACTTGGATTACCTTTGCTGGAAACTCCTTTTTGCCTTTTTGTGCTTCAAGGAGCTTCATATTATTAAAGAGCATTTTTGTTGTGAATAATTTATAAAGCTACTGTGTTTGAATTTACTGTATATCTATCCAGAGTTTGACAGTAATACCCCCTTTAGTGGGCATTTTTGGAAGTTTTTGGGGCTTTGTGCTCAAGAGTCATACAAATGGAAATCGTCATATGACTCTCTGTAACTATAAGATACAATATGTGCGAGGAGCACAAATTTACTTTCATTATGCACCCTATGGTACTATTCCTGTTGAAAATGACATTTATGAAACGGGGTTGTCACTGGTTTAGAAACTCAACTCTTGTGTCATGTCCAGCAATTTTGTCATACACAGTTGAACTGTATAAAAAAATCTAAACTGCGTATAATCAAAAAGAGAACATAGCACAAAAAATAAAGAAAGTGAAAAACAAGCCCTATACAGTGCATCCGGAAAGTATTCACAGCGCATCACTTTTTCCAGATTTTGTTATGTTATAGCCTTATTCCAAAATGGATTAAATTCATTTTTTTCCTCAGAATTCTACACACAACAACCCATAATGACAACGTGAAAAAAGTTTACTTGAGATTTTTGCAAATTTATTAAAAATAAAAAAACTGAGAAATCACATGTACATAAGTATTCACAGCCTTTGCTCAATACTTTGTCGATGCACCTTTGGCAGCAATTACAGCCTCAAGTCTTTTTGAATATGATGCCACAAGCTTGGCACACCTATCCTTGGCCAGTTTCGCCCATTCCTCTTTGGAGCACCTCTCAAGCTCCATCAGGTTGGATGGGAAGCGTCGGTGCACAGCCATTTTAAGATCTCTCTAGAGATGTTCAATCGGATTCAAGCCTGGGCTCTGGCTGGGCCACTCAAGGACATTCACAGAGTTGTCCTGAAGCCACTCCTTTGATATCTTGGCTGTGTGCTTAGGGTCGTTGTCCTGCTGAAAGATGAACCATCGCCCCAGTCTGAGGTCAAGAGCTCTCTGGAGCAGGTTTTCATCCAGGATGTCTCTGTACATTGCTGCAGTCATCTTTCTCTTTATCCTGACTAGTCTCCCAGTTCCTGCCGCTGAAAAACATCCCCACAGCATGATGCTGCCACCACCATGCTTCACTGTAGGGATGGTGCCAGGTTTCCTCCAAACGTGACGCCTGGCATTCACACCAAAGAGTTCAATCTTTGTCTCATCAGACCAGAGAGTTTTCTTTCTCATGGTCTGAGAGTCCTTCAGGTGCCTTTTGGTAAACTCCAGGTGGGCTGCCATGTGCCTTTTACTAAGGAGTGGCTTCCATCTGGCCACTCTACCATACAGGCCTGATTGGTGGATTGCCGCAGAGATGGTTGTCCTTCTGGAAGGTTCTCCTCTTTCAACAGAGGACCTCTGGAGCTCTGACAGAGTGACCATCGGGTTCTTGGTCACCTCCCTGACTAAGGCCCTTCTCCCCTGATCGCTCAGTTTAGATGGCCGACAAGCTCTAGGAAGAGTCCTGGTGGTTTCGAACTTCTTCCACTTACGAATGATGGAGGCCACTGTGCTCATTGGGACCTTCAAAGCAGCAGAAATTTTTCTGTAACCTTCCCCAGATTTGTGCCTCGAGACAATCCTGTCTCGGGGGTCTACAGACAATTCCTTTGACTTCATGCTTGGTTTGTGCTCTGACATGAACTGTCAACTGTGGGACCTTATATAGACAGGTGTGTGCCTTTCCAAATCATGTCCAACCAACTGAATTTACCACAGGTGGACTCCAATTAAGCTGCAGAAACATCTCAAGGATGATCAGGGGAAACAGGATGCACCTGAGCTCAATTTCGAGTTTCACGGGAAAGGCTGTGAATACTTATGTACATGTGATTTCTCAATTTTTTTATTTTTAATAAATTTGCAAAAACATCAAGTAAACTTTTTTTCACATTGTTATTATGGGGTGTTGTGTGCAGAATTCTGAAGAAAAAATTGAATTTAATCCATTTTGGAATAAGGCTGTAACATAACAAAATGTGGAAAAAGTGATACGCTGTGAATACTTTCCGGATGCACTGTATGTTCCACTGGTCCTATTTATAAGGTTTCTTGGTTTTCTACTAGCACTATGGACTCTCCCAAAAACCTCCCAATCTCCTTCTTGCTGTATATTACCTTCATGTAAATCCTGAGACATTTCCGGAGTTCTTAATGGTGGCCACGAGTATACTGGTATTCTTTGGTCCCAATACACAACTAAAGATTCAGGCAGCCTTGATAATTCAAATAACTACTTACTGTCATTTACATACAGTATGACTCTGCACAGGAGCTGCCATTAAAGTGTTTAGGTGTACTAAACCAGCCTTCTATCCAACTCCTGTTAAATCTCCTTTATTTTAGTGTTCGTATAATATAATAGCACACCTGAAGCATACTGTATATGATCCATTGCACCCTGGTGATAGTTTATTCATACTTCCATGGAAAGGCCCTCCAATTATTATGAAGGCTTCCTTATTAAACTAAAAACTATTAAACTATTAAACTTCCTTATTAAACTATAATAGCCTTCCAAATTTGTTTGCATTGATGCCTATGTCCTATTCCATTTCACACCCAATAACCTCTTGACAGCTAAGCCATATTTGTAGCAATGGACGGCTTTGACATCCCAGGATGCTCTGCAGCACTACACCTAGAACTAGACTTTTTAATTATTATTTCTTTGATGTTTAGTTTTAAACAGTTTGTTATGTATAATTTTGTTTTGCAGCCTATGGCAATGAGAGTGTTCTATTGAAGTTTGGGGGTCAACCACCACTAACTGATTCTGCCTGGTGTATGCATTCTGGTATCAGGATTAAAGGAGGCAGGCTTAATTTAAATATTGCCATTTGTAGTGGTAGTCTGCATTACTTGTATGTACAACACTGCTAGTATTGAGAAAAAGAGTAAAAAAAGTGGTTTTCTTGATAAATTACGAGTATTTATTTGTCACAATATATTTATTGCATGGCATTTTTGTTATCTTATACTTTATTTTATGCTTTGATCTTATTGAATATAATATCGAGTTATCACTTTAATGAGTACTGACTACACCTTGTTTTGTGCTCAGTAGCACAGGGATACTGTAGCCTTTAAAATCTGTGGTGTGCTCAGCAATTGTACATGTCATAGTTTGTAAAAAATAAATTTAAATTAATATTTGCCCTTTAAAAAAAGTTTTCTATACCTGTGCTATTGTTGGTAAGGTTTTTCTAAATTGTGAATGTCCAGTTCACTCTGCCTCGCAGTAAGGAAACCTGGGTTCGCTTCCCAGGTCCTACCTGCATGGAGTTTGCATGTTCTCCCCGTGTCTGCATGGGTTTCCTCCGGGTGCTCCAGTTTCCTCCCACAGTCCAAAGACATGCAGGTTAGGTGCATTGGCGATCCTAAATTGTCTCTAGTGTGTGGGTGTGTGTGTCCTGCAGTGGGCTGGCGCCCTGCCTGGGATTTGTTACTGCCTTGAGCCCTTTGTTAGGTGGGATTGGCCCCAGCAGACCCCCGTGACCCTGTATTAGGATATAGCGGGTTTTGTAATGACTGACTGACAGTTCACTCTTACAATACATCCAATTGTAACTTGTGATGTTCATATTTATACTGTACCACTATATATTCTCTTGTAAACTAAACCATTTCAGATCAGCATGTAACTGCATTTTATCTTCTTCTGCCCTTGCAAATAATATATATTACGTTAAAATCATAACACTAAAACACCTAAATTACAACAATACAACAAAAGGCAAAAATACTTGGAGGACTTCAAACTTTATCCATGAAACCAATGTAGATCAGATTATTGAGAGGGAGATGTTCAGCATACTGTGGTGTATGCTACCTTAAACTACTTAGGATAAAATGAAATTCACTGTTGTTTGATGATAACACACACTCTTAAATCTGGAAGCCAAATACTGAAGCATAGATGGAGAACAACCAAATTACAGGCTTACCAAACAGCATGCCCTAAGAGCATTAGAAAGTATAATGAAGCTCTTTATATGCCTTGCTCTGAATTCTATTCCAAAATAGTGGCTGGAAACAGAAATACCCTTTGCTTATTTTTTTATATCAGTAGGCAATCTAACAAATAGGAAATTGGAACTGCCATATATAATTCAACCCACCACTACTTTCAATAATTTTAAATACTTTTCTGACTATAAACTTGATTGTATACAGTTAATGTCAATGGTTGTGTTGGAACAAACTATGCCACTCCTTGCACCCACTGCTTTAGTAATTTTAAGAGTTTTAAGTTCTAAAACAATCATTCAAATCACTGAAAACTGTCCAGCAAAATGTTTACTGGCAAACAATGTTCTTTATAAAGGAAATCAGATTTTGTTTCAAACATACTTAATAATTACAGATGCTTTTCAAATATCTCTCTTATTTCTGTAGTCCTTAAACTAAACCTTCAGTTTTGCCTTAAATGCTGCAGCCTTTTTGAAAAGTGACAGTCTGGCTTTAACTTCAGACAGAACACAAAAAGAGCCCTTTGCATTTTTATGCTTTTTCAGTCAGGTACAATTTTTGAGATTTCTCACTCAATAATTTCATCACAGAGACTTTTATGTTAGTTTCTAGGATACTTTTTTTTCATAGTTTACTCCACATTTTTTAAATACATGAAGAAATCCAATTACAGGTCTGAATTATTTTTGTTTTAAGTTAGATATGATGTTTCCCTGGACACGGCATGAGGATTATTATTGTTTGATCCCTCCATGCTACTGTTAAGATATTACTTTCATTTCTACATGGATCACCAACATCTTTCTTTCTGAATCTTACCTATTAATTTTTCTCATATACTTAATTAACTGTTTCAATGAAATAAATCATTTACTTACTGGCAACCATTTATACTTAAGTGATTAAAAAACATCTATAAATAGGTAAAAATTGCCTCGCTAGCCTAGTGCTCTGGTTTCAGATGTTGGCACTATTACTGTCTGAGTGATGTGTACTCTATGTGCATTCTCTATGTGCTTACACTTCAGATCCATTTATTTTCTAATGTACCTATCTAGTATAGGGATACAGAGTCTGACCTGTCTATTTTCTGCTTTTTCCAGCTGTGAAATATATGAAATTCAAAGTACTTTCTCAAGACACAGGTTATCGGAGAGTTATTTACAGCACTACTTTGCTCTTCTGTTTTTTCCTAGATTATTTATTATTATATCATTTAATTTTGTTTTGTATTTGAAATTTCACCCTGATCATTATTGTTTATTGTTGTAATTTTTTAGGACTGATGTGATCGTTTGAATTATTTCCCCTCAGGTGCAGCAATCACGAAATGTTCTGCCACCAGTAAGGATGTGCAAAATAATATAAGAAATGGGCCAGGAAATAAAATGAAAGTCTAATAGCCAGGCAAGGCTCAAAACTGGGAGATCATTACACACTGTCTTCAAAACCAAGGGGTAATTAAGAGGGAAGTCAAAAGAAAAGCTAAGGTTCTTTTTGCCAATAAATTACTAATCAACACACAAAATTTTCTCACAAAGTATCCATAAACATTGATAAAGTAACATGTGTGACACGACTTAATGTCTTTGCATCTGTGATGCTAATTCCGGGGCCTTTTGGCAACCTGGACAAACATCTTGAAGATGGCTTTTCAAAATGCCGACTTCCATTAAACAAAATGATGTCTCAGAATAAATAACAAAAATAAAAATATTTTCAAAGGAAATTATTTCAGATTTGTATTCTCAGTGATATAAAATAGCATATAAGCAACAAAGATGAGCTTCAGAAAAAGTTAAAAGGCTCAAAACATTTTTTAAACACAGGAAAAAAACTAGTGTGTTCTTTAACCTCTCTTTTATGATTATTCAGTGTTACTGTTTTTGTAAGTTTTCTGGCCCTATTCTATTCTATCTGCCTATTATTTTGATTTCAAACTTCTGTTTCTTCTTTTCTTTTTTTTGTTTGATTAATTGATATTGCATCAATGTACTCACTTTTGGATGTTCTTTCTAGTTTAGTTGCATTTACTCTGTTTCTTTGTTTCCTATGCTTTTGATTTTTGCCCATCTTCATTTTTTCTTGTGTCTTTTGCATTTCCATGTCACAGTTACCACTTTTAAATTAATTTATTTTTTGTTTTTGTTCTGCATAGTTATTAGAGAAGTTATTTTCATATATAACTTACTTAAATGTATTTCTTAGATTAGCATGCTCACTGTTAATTCAATCTTATACTTTGATTGAATTAATTAATTCACTATTATAGATAGATAGATAGATAGACCACAAAACATGGCATGTTACATTAAAATAATAAAAATATGTACATCGGTTGCACATGATAGAATTGTTTAAAAATAATTTAATTATGCTTAATGCACTAAATTAATATATCCTGAAACAACATATTTTATATAAAACAAGTGAAACATTTTCATTCTCAGTTAAATTAATGATATTATGTCTAATGAATATGTCAATAAAGCATATTTTAACAATTGTTTTATAAACGTTTTAAAAAATGCACTTCATTGAGTTATTAATCTATAACCTTTATAGGTTGTCAATTATACTTGTTCCAGTATCATTTTATAGTTCATGTTCAAAGTTATTGATAAGAAGTAAACAGGTTTATACCCAAACTAGATTTACTTGGTAAAAACAATACAAATCAACAAAAATTCAAAAGATTAGTATTCAAAAGCTGAAATGTACAACAGCTACACAAGAGCACTGCTTCTTTGGCTGTGTCAGAATGCCATGACCAAAGTATAACTAAATATGAACATAAAATGCACCTGGGATAGAGTGTTATATTATAAGATACATTTATTTATATTTATGTAATAGCACTGAAAAAAGTAAAACAAAGCTGTTGTTCATACAATGTGTTTTATGTCATTCCAGTAGCTGAAAATGATTAGTTTTTTTTCATTTCAAGTACATTTTCTATTTATGTTAACAGTTTAACCTTTCCTTTTTTTTGGATACAGTATAAACTGGCTGCATGGACATCAAACTGGAATTATTCGTTCAATTTAGGCATTTTTGTTAGGATATGTGTGACTTGCACACTCCCACCTATAGTTGGTGGTTCTGCGCCATAACAGTGGTTGCCACCCATCTTAAAAAGTAAATGAAAAAAAAACAGAAGGTGAAGGCAATCTAGCAATAACCACAAGACTTTAACCATCTAGAATAAATGTTAAATATTAGTAAAATATAAAGTGCAAAAATTACTGCTTGGCACCCTCTTTCACATACTATATATATTGTCACACACGTGTGATTAGGAGGCAGCTAAAGGGCTTGAGTAACTGTAATACTACATCAGACCAGGGGGTGGCGGAGTGTGCTGACTGTCTCTCTCAGTCTCTTACAGACCATTCCCGGGAAATCCTGACAGGTTCCGGCGCCTCTGATGATGTCACTTCTGGTTCCAGTGCCTTTGATGAAGTCACTTCCAGTCCCGGTGCATCAGATGACATCACTTCCAGTTATGAGGATGTCACTTGATGACACCATTTCCTCTGCTAGCCCTTAAAACTGCCATCTTACATCCGCATATTCAGTTCTGGTTTGGACTCAGTCTGGTAAACAACTCACTCTTTATAAACTTTTTGCAGCCAGGATCATATTATATGGGTGGCTGCCCCAAACCTTTGTGATTGTCTGTATTAATAGTATTTATATGGTTGAACAATGCTATGATAATACTAATGAACAGCAACGCTGAAAGTTGTTGACCCGTAATGAGAGTCAGAACTTTCTTTTTTTTAAGTACATAAATGTACCTGTACTAAGCTAGTAAATCTAGACAAGTTAATAGTACATTTACTGACTTGTGATGGTAGTTAATGAGCATACTGTAGTTTGATAAAATAGTAAAAGTGAATACAAGGAAAAATGTAAAACGCAGTTAGTCTGTGTGATTAAGTGTTTCAAATGAATATCTGAATATTTCTCGTGTGTGTTTTTTTTTAACTTTTATTTCACTAACCTTTTGCTCTTAACCGACGACAATAACTCAAACCCACAAGCTGTTGCTTCTTTGAAAATCATGTGACTTTACCGCCAAGTTACCCAGCCTCTGCTGAGGGTGAATCTGCTTGGTTCGCATTAATTTCCAGTGAGGACTAAATAGAACCATTTTGACTTCTACCTAAATGACTGAAATTAGTATATTGTACATCCCACAAGATTCCATAAATTAAACATGATCGAGTTATGTTCAAAAGTGGAATAGAAACAATACATATAATATAAAATAAATACATTTTTGTAAATGTAACAACCTGCCATTCCCCTTTTTTCAGTGTAGATAGATAGATAGATAGATAGATAGATAGATAGATAGATAGATAGATAGATAGATAGATAGATAGATAGATAGATAGATAGATAGATAGATAGATAGATAGATAGATAGATAGATAGATAAGAGTAATTTAAAGTATTTTTCTTTTTTAATGGCATTGACCTTACCATTGACGAGATGATAATTACAGTTGTATTTATTTCAAGAAGATTCGGTGACTATTGCATTTATAGCTGATTTAAAATTCTGCTATAATCATTTTTACACACAATATATTAAAAGTTATTACTTTCTTGACTTCTGTCACCTATACTGCTGCTTTAAGTTAAACATTAAAATTAAAAATCCTGCTTCCAATAAGTACAATGTGTAATTGCTTTGCTTCCATTTTCCTTATAAAACATACTCAAGCATAAGTTCTGTACATTTTATGTCAAAGTTATTTCTTTATAGTTTATATTATTTAGCATGTGAAATTAGGTTCTAAAAATGAAGCGCTTTTTTTTTTTTAAATGACGTTGCCTGATCTTGTATTTCCTAATGATGGTAAAGGGTACCAAGGTCCCAACAAACAAAAAAAAATTATTAAAACCTACTGAATGAGTGCATTTTGAAGCCAAAAGTGTTATGGAGTAGTGAACCTTGTGTTGTGATTATAAGACAACATATCCACATCATTTTAGAAAGGAAAAAAGCAAACAGTGTTAAAACATTGGGATCGGGTGATGCAGCAGTCAGTATTTATAACTCAAATCATCAGTGGCTTAGGTCAAGCATGTAGAAATGGGATGGATGCAGTTAACTTCATAGCACTTGAAGGATTAAGCGAATATATAAAACACAAGAAAATTATCACAGGTGTCCTGCTTGTTTTTGGATTCACCATGGCCAGTAATGATGTTTAATGACATTTGGAGCACTTTGCCAAAAGAGAACTCCAGAGGCATACTTGCACAAGTATATGGAGGTTTATAAGAAACCAGGTTTCTGCCTGAACCGGGTCACTCACCTTATCTCAGTTTTTCTGTGTACATTTAAACGCAGTGAAAGCTCATGTTTTTAAATGATTTTATTTAACTTGACTCCCCTGTCTGTTTGTTTGTCTGGGTCAAATCTTGCAACTGATTTTAAACCATCTTTTGGCGAAGCGAATGTCCTTGAATTTTGCATACGTGTTCAGTATCGATGACAATGCAATAATCTGTCAAAACCGATGCAATTATGTAACAAATTTTGACGTAATCAATGGTTATGTGATTCCAATTAACAAACACACAACAATAGCGGAGAGAGAATATAGTGAGATATACAGTAGGAACATATCAGTGGGATACGCATCGGATTGCCTCTACTTGCCTCTTCCAGTGACTGGAGTGGGTAAATATGCATGCCAACTTTATTTGTTTACTCTTGCGAAGGAGTAGCCTTAATGATCACGGTGAGGAAGTATTGTTGTAAGCTTACTGTTCTTCAAAACCAAGGGGTAATCAATAGGGAAGTCAAAATTCATTCAATCAAGTAATAAAATAGATACTTTCATCATAAAATATAAGAAAACAACAACATTGTAATTCCCCACCATGCTAAACAAGTTTTAAAAATTGTTTGAATCAATTAATTTATGCGCCCCACAATTTTATTTAGTCACATATAACCATGAAAATTGTGGTTAAAGAAAATTTTATTTTTTGCTTTTTAGTGCATTTATAAGTAAAGTAAATAAAATTGTTTTACTTAAAAAATATTTTTATATATTTTATTTTCTGGGTGCTCAATCCTGTTTAGTTAATCAGTTTTACTAAATGGGCCAAATGCAAGTAGTTTGTGTTGCAGGTGGGAATGAATGCTGAGACTTCCTTGTGTTTACAGCTGGCTTGATTGGGCCAATTGTGGCCCTGAAGTGGAAGAAGCAGGTTAAAAAAGAATGTTCTATTATTATTTTTATCTTCTTCTTCTTTCGGCTGCTCCCGTTAGGGGTTGCCATAGCGGATCATCTTCCTCCATATCTTTCTGTCCTCTGCATCTTGTTCTGTTACACCCATCACCTGCATGTCCTCTCTCACCACATCTATAAACCTTCGCTTAGGCCTTCCTCTTTTCCTTTTCCCTGGCAGCTCTATCCTTAGCATCCTTCTCCCAATATACCCAGCATCTATCCTCTGCACATGTCCAAACCAATGCAATCTCAACTCTCTGAGTTTGTCTCCCAACCGTCCAACTTGAGCTGAATCTCTAATGTACTCATTTCTAATCCTATCCATCCTCGTCACACCCAATGCAAATCTTAGCATCTTTAACTCTACCTCCTCCAGCTCTGTCTCCTGCTTTCTGGTCAGTGCCACTGTCTCCAAGCCATATAACATACAGTAGCTGGTCTCACTACCATCCTGTAGACCTTCCCTTACACTCTTGCTGATACCCGTCTGTCACAAATCACTCCTGACACTCTTCTCCACCCATTCCACCCTGCCTGCGCTCTCTTTTTCACCTCTCGTCCACAATCCCCATTATTCTGCACTGTTGATCCCAAGTATTTAAACTCATCCACCTTCACCAGCTCTACTCCCTGCATCCTCACCATTCCACTGACCTCCCTCTCATTTACACACATGTATTCTGTCTTGTTCCTACTGACCTTCATTGCTCTCCTCTCTAGAGCATATCTCCACCTCTCCAGGGTCTCCTCAACCTACTCCCTACTATCACTACAGATCACAATGTCATCAGCAAACATCATAGCCCACGGGGACTGCTGTCTAATCTTGTCTGTCAACCAGTCCATCACCATTGCAAATAAGAAAGGGCTCAGAGACAATCCCTGATGTAATCCCACCTCCACCTTGAATGCATCTGTCACTTCTACTGCAGACCTCACCACATTCACACTTCCCTTGTACATATCCTGTACAACTCTTACGTACTTCTCTGCCACTCCCGACTTCCTAATACAATACCACAGCTTCTCTCGAGTGACCCTGTCATATGCTTTCTCCAGGTCACTTCGTCTTTGCCATCCTCTTCCTCTGTATACTCTCCTGTATTTACTCATTCCACCACCAGGTTTCCTTTTCCTCCTTCCTCTTTCCAGATGTCACGCCAAGCACCCTTCTTGCTGTCACCCTTACTACATCTGCTGTAGTTTCCCAGGTGTCTGGTAACTCTTCACTGCCACCCAGTGCCTGTCTCACCTCCTCCCTAAACTCAACCTTGCAGTCTTCCTTTTTCAACTTCCACCATTTGATCCTTGACTCTGCCCTCACTCTCTTCCTCTTCTTGGTCTCCAACATCATCCTACAGACCACCATCCTATGCTGCTTAACTACACTTTCCCCTGCCACCACTTTGCAGTCTTCAATCTCCTTCAGATCAACTCTTCTACATAGGATGTAATCTACCTGTGTGCATCTTTCTCCACTGTTGTATGTAACCCTATGTTCCTCCCTTTCCTTAAAATACGTATTCACCACAGCCAAGTCCATCCTTTTGGCAAAATCCACTATCCTCTGACCTTCTTCATTCCTCTTCTTGACACCATACCTACCCATCACCTCCTCGTCTCCACTCTTCCCTTCACCAACATGCCCATTGAAATCCGTTCCAATCACCACTTTCTGTCCCTTGGGTATACTGTTCATCACTTCATCCAACTCACTCCAAAAATCTTCTTTCTCACCCATTGCACACCCAACTTGCGGTGCATATGCAATAACAACATTCATCATCACACCTCCAATTTCCAGCTTCATAATCATTACTCTGCCTGACACTCTTTTCACCTCCAAAACATTCTTGACATACTGTTCCTTCAAAATAACCCCTACCCCATTTCTCCTTCCATCCACACCATGATAGAATAATTTGAATCCACCTCCAATCCACCTGGCCTTACTCCCCTTCCATTTAGTCTCTTGCACGCACAATATATCAACCTTCCTTCTCTCCATCATATCTGCTAACTCTCTCCCCTTACCAGTCATACTGCCAACATTCAAAGTTCCTACCCTTAGTTCCACTCTCTTTACCTTCCTCCTCTCCTTCTGCTTCCAGACACGTCTGCCCCCTCTTCTTCTCCTTCTCCTTCTTCTTCGGCCAGCAGTAGCCCAATTTCCGCCAGCACCCTGTTGTCTAACAGTACTGGTGGCAATCGTTGTTAACCCGGGGCTTGACTGATCCTGTATGGAAATTTGTATTATTGTCCGCTTAATGATTTGGCAAAATTTTACACCAGATGCCCTTTCTGACGTAACCCTCCCCATTTATCCGGGCTAGGGACTGGCACGAAGAGACACACTGGTTTGTGCATCCCCTGTGGCTGGGTTTACTATTATTATTTTTATCATTATTATTAATTAGGTCTGTGCCTTCACTTAGTGCCCATGATAGAATGATTATCTGACCTGAATATTTTAAGAACTTCTAAGGGGTGATTCTTTTATCTATAACACAAACACAGACAGTCCATTAGATGGTTATGTTTTATTGTTTCTCATACAAAACATCAATCAACTCTGTCTGATGTTGCATTATGATTAAATTAGAAGCTATTGCATTCTGGAAAGTGTAATTTATTAAAACAGCTGGTGCTCACCATTTAACGTGTCATTTTGCTACAAAACTGACCATTAATATAATTCAGGATTTGTGGGAATTTAAAATATTCCAGGTGAGAAATGTATAAAGCGGAGATAAAAATGGCTAACTAGTTCAATGAAAATTAAATTCTGTTTGCAACTGAAAAGTGTTGTAGACATCTGCTGGTGTCTGTGCAGTGTGTTCTTAATTCTGCTCTAACAAAGTTCACACACATCTTATAAAATATAGTAGGTGTTATCTGGTATTACCAAGTTGACCTTGCTGTACTTGTTACACAAACGTTCACTGATGTGGCAGCAAACTCCTGCAAAACATTAATTTATAGAACTTATTATGCATGTCTCGTTCATTTCTGTTGTATCTGTATGCTTTGCAGACTTTTTTAAAAAGGGTCTTTTTATTTTTGCTTTAAAACAAAGAAGGTAAACTTTGCCAGTGGAATCTTCAGATTTTATTAGCAGTGAATGCTCTGTAACTTCTTATATTGTTTTTTCTCCACACAGTGTAAAAGCAAGATGTTCTTCTTATGTATGAACACACATAAGTATTTCATAACTAACCATCCATCCATCCATTTTCTAAACCCATTTTATCCTGAGTAGGGTCATAGGGTAACTGCCTGCTACTATAAGAGATGCTCCTTCAGTCTCAGGTTTCAAATCCTGGCTGAAGACTAACTACTTCAGTTTAGAACACCCTGACTAGAGCTGCTGATTAACTATACAAATTGCATCTCTGTTGTTGGTCATTAGCAATTAAACATAAGTAATATGATGGTTATAAGTTGTTACTAACCCTCACCTATTCTGTTTCGCTTCTTGGTACTCCAATGTGGTACTTGGTGCCACTGCCCACCTGCTAAGTTATTTTGTATGCCTAAGATAAAGTAATCTCTGATGGACGATTGCAGGAATCGTCACGTAGAGGGGTCCTTTCATTGGCCTGGCTGGCCCAGTGCTGTCTCAGCTGTGGAATGGCCAATAGGGGGAGGCAGCTTGATGACTGAGGTCTCCAGGACTCTGAAAAAATTCAAATCATATTATGTGATATTATGTACTGTTGAATTCTGCTCTGTACTTGTAATATGGGATTAATAAAGTATCTATCTATCTATCTATCTATCTATCTATCTATCTATCTATCTATCTATCTATCTATCTATCTATCTATCTATCTATCTATCTATCTATCTATCTATCTATCTATCTATATATTTTTATTTTACTATTCTGTTATATTAAGGATTACTTGGGTTCTCTTCTGTGTATTGTATTGTATTTAGCCTCTTCTTTTTGACACCCACTGCACGCTCAACCTACCTGGAAAGGGCTCTCTCTTTATATTGCCTTTCCCAAGGTTTCTTCCATTTTTTCCCTACAAGGGTTTTTTTGTTTGGGAGTTTTTCCTTGTCTTCTTAGAGCAGGGTCCCTTATTCACAGGCCTGTCAGTGCTTTAACTCTGCTATGTCTGGTAATTCTCATAGATTTTCTTCCCTTTTCTAAGGATATCATCCAAATGATTGGAAGGCTATAATGGATGAGTAATTCTCAGTCCTTCACTTTTTTCACCCAAACTCACCACCCCAACACACATAGCCTTAATAAAAATTGTGTATGAGTTTTATGCCCCATATGCATCAACGTTTAATGCAATATCACATATTTTATTATTATGACAATTGTATCTGTTAGATAGATAGATAGATAGATAGATAGATAGATAGATAGATAGATAGATAGATAGATAGATAGATAGATAGATAGATAGATAGATAGATAGATAGATAGATAGATAGATAGATAGATAGATAGATAGATAGATAGATAGATACTTTATTAATCCCAAGGGGAAATTCACATACTCCAGCAGTAGCATACTGATGTTGTTCTTAATAAGAGTGCAGCCATGAGATGTAACCACTTCTGTTCTCAATAATTATTTTTATACAAAGTATGCTATGCTTGCAATGAAGTTGGGATGGGTGGGACTTTGAAAGTTTTAAAAAAAAAAACTGTATATCTGTGGGGTCATTATTCTTATCCCGGATGAGAAATGTATCGCCTAACATTTTTTTCTCTCCATAAATGTGTGAAAGTCACGTTGATTTATTTTTATGATTTACTGTGGACTGCCTGGAAAACATGACAAAGCATATCAAACAGGTTTTATTTCATTTTAATGGTGGGCTAAAGAATGCCTAGATAATATGATAAATAAATTGATGTATATATCTGAGTTAAGGTGGCCTACCTGCTGTTCAAGCCCGGCTTTGAAAACTTGGATAAAAATGGCTCCTTATTGCAATGGAAAAAAAAATCTATTCTCTAGCCTTTATGTGTCCCCTGTGGTGCAAACTTTAAGCTAACACAGGTAATTTATCTGTTCAGCTATGGCAATAGAGTGAAACCCTGCAATGACATGGTAGCTAAATGCAGTATGTTTGGGGAAACAACCATCAAAAATCATTTTGTTTTTCTCTTGGGCAATAAGGGTTTTAGTTTAGTAAAATGTACATTGCATTAACTTAATGTGGCCGAAATGAGGCTTCAGGTTTCTCAAAAGCAGCATTCCCGAAGAAGGGACAGAAAACAGCTTTGAATGAAAGGAGGAAAATGAGACTTAAAGAAATGAATTGGAGTGAGAAAAGATTGAGTTTCACAGTAATGGCCATTTAATTGGAATCACTGGTTTGCTTCAATTGCTCTTATTCAGAGGTAAAAATGGTGTTTAAATTGGTCCTTGACTCCTGTGTGCTTCTTCTTTGTTGCTCTGTTGCTGCTGTTGTTGTCGCTGTAACAAGTCCATTAATTCTGTCTGCACAAACACCAAAGAAACTCGAAAAAGACTAAAAATAAGAAAAGACAATGCAGTTCTAATCAATCAGTCTAGTGTGATGGTGGCTGTGCGTTAATCTCTGGACAGGAGTGAGAATGAGAAAGCAGCAAAAGGTCAGCTCCACTGATGTCTCAATATAAACTAAAACAGTGAACAGACCTCACTAAATATACAAAAGCCGGGGTTTATTTTTTAGGCTGAAACCATCGATTATCAGACACTTGGCTTAACTTCACGTTGGACAAATGTTAGTGGCCAGTTGAGGGTTTTGAGTCTTTTCAAGCTTATCATTTATTCACATTGGGATTTTAAAGACACGATGCTTTAACTGCTGGGAAGCCATATGTACAGCAATTTATTTAATTACCTTAGCACCACTTACTGCCACTGAAGTACAGAAATAAAAATAAAACAAGACTGATACTAAAGACAAGGTGTTTGAATGTTGAGGCTGACTTGGATTTAAATTGAGAATTATGGGGAAGCAATTATGGAAAGTAATACTACAAATAATAAAATGTAAAGATCTTTTTAAAACTGGGTTTGTACATGATAGTGGGTGAGGGGGAGCCTGCTGTGAGCACAACACACATCAGCATGAGCTCCTGTGAGACCCAAACATTTGACTTAGCAGACTTTCTGCCACCTTTACCTTCCTGTATGTCCCAACACTAAATCAAACAATGAGGCACGTATAAAAAAATTACAGAAGAGTAGAGAAGAGGCACAAAACAACTTTATGAATGATTCACTTTATATACTGGAGTAAAGTCAATGCCTAGAAACCACAACCAGAAGGCACAACAAGTCAACATCCAACAGAGCTGGGGCAGTTGGTGACTCTGCCCATTTCTGGGCAAACTAACCGTACATTGGACAATATTTCCAGATAAATATCTAAGGATTGTGGATGAAATGTGAAGCAGATTAATAGATTTAATTTCAGGGTCAGTCTCTGCTGCTCTCCCACAGCTTAGAGTATAAGAACATGGAAAATATAAAAGTCATACATATCATACATATGATAGCTAAGCACAATGATGGAGCAAATAAGAAGCACAGTTGACTGATGTTTCATGGCTACAGATTCCTGCCTGGTCACAGACCGTGTAGAATTTTCATTTTCTCCCAGTGTCCATTTGGGCTTTCTCTGGCCACTTTGTCTGCCCAATACATTCTTAAAATACGCATGCTAAGATAAAAAAATAGCCTTTGACGTGTGAGTGCTGCTCTATGCACAAGTGCAGTCATTAATGGGATAAATGTTGGTTTTGAATAAGACAGTTCAGGAACAGAATGAATGAATGAATAAATGAATGAGTTACTAGACTATAATAAGTAAGGCTGACAGTCCATACCTGCTTAATGCAGTTCAAGGTTGTGCAATTAATCAAACAAAAAAAAAGAAAAGAAGAAACCGAGGTTTGAAATCAAAATAATAGGCAGATAGAATACAATAGGGCCACAAAACGTACAACAACAGTAACAAAGAATGATAATAAAATAGAGGTTAAAGAACACAATAGTTATATCCTGTGTTCAAAAAGTGTTTTGAGCCTAATAACTTTTTCTGAAGCTTATCTTTGTTGCTTATATACTACTAGATGTATAAGCCCGTGCTGTAAAAAAAAATTGAAACGTAGAGATGTCAGGTAATTGAAAGGAACTACTCTGGGTGTCTCTCTCCTAGGAGGATTTGTTTTGCCGACGTCAATAAGTACAAGGCAAAAGCCAGTCCTGAACTGGGCTTGGAGAAATACAACACAAAAGGGGATTATTGCTCTGGCATAGTACGAGTAGGCTATATTAAACTGTGGACTTTCTATAGTTTGCTGAGATAAGTGGTATATATCACTAATTTGATCATACAGCACACCACAGTTTATAATGTTGAGTTAAATAATGAAGTTAATCTAGCCTTCTATGAATTTTTGAAACCTGTTTTTCTCTGTGCAAGTTAAATAAGTACATAATGTTAAATTTAATTATATATACCGTTTTCCTCCCACAGTCCAATGACATGCAGGTTTGGTGGATTGGCGATTCTAAATTGTCCCTAGTGTGTGCTTGGTGTGTGGGTGTGTTTGTGTGTGTCCTGCGGTGGGTTGGCACCCTGCCTGGGATTGGTTCCTGCCTTGTGCCCTGTGTTGGCTGGGATTGGCTCCAGCAGTCCCCTGTGACCCTGTGTTCGGATTCAGCGGGTTGGAAAATGGATGGATGGATGGATAATGAAGTTATTCTAGCCTTCCATGAATTTTTGAAATCTGTTTTTCTCTGTGCAAGCTTAATAAGTACATAATGTTAAATTAAATTATGTATACCAATTTCCTTCCACAGTCCAAAGACATGCAGGTTAGGTGCATTGGTGATTCTAAATTGTCCCTAGTGTGTGCTTGGTGTGTGGGTGTGTGTGTGTGTGCCCTGTGGTCGGCTGGCACCCTTCCCGGGGTTTGTTTCCTGCCTTGCGCCCTGTGTTGGCTGGGATTGGCTCCAGCTGACCCCCGTGACCCTGTAGTTAGGATATAGCGGGTTGGATAATGGATGGATGGATCATTAATTAATATATTGCACATTTCAATGTAGACTAGCTCAGAGTTGTCAATTTCTAACAGAGAAATTATAAACAAGAATGTTCAACAAGATTTATGCAACATGGGTAAATTTTATTAGCTTATTCTAAATACAGTAAAATACAGTTTGTAAGGAATTAAAGTTGCTTTAATAGTAAGAGAAAAATGATAGATAGATAGTGTATGAGAAAATATCATGAGCCTTATGGGGACTGATTTTAACGTAACCATAGATAGATATATAGATAGATAGTGTCACACACGTGCACATGGGAGGCGGCTAAAGGGCACAAAAGAAGGTAATTCCCGGTCAGACCAGGGAGTGGCAGAGTGCATTAATTCTTTCCCTTATCTCCCCTCAGACAAAATGCAGGAAACTCCGCTTGGCTCCCATGATGTCACTTCCTGTTCCGTCCCAGAAGATGTCACTTCCATACCAACAGTAGAGCCCACCTCCTAATGACCTAATTTCCAGTTCTGGTCCCAAGATCCCTCTTCTTATGGCTTTTCTACTTTATATCTGCCATGTGTCCTAACCTGTTCAGTTTTGTGTTGGACTCTTGTCTGTAAAGACCATTTTCTCAACCGTTTTGCATTTGCAGCCAATTCTCAAGTATACAGGAGGCTGCCCCAAACCTCTTTGTTGTGTCAAGGCTTGATTATTTACCACAATAGACAGACAGACAGACAGATAGATAGACAGACTAATGAAAAATTATCAAAAAATATTCAATTCACATCAGTTCAGTTAATTCTCATTATACCTTACAATAAAATGAAAAATATTTTTTGCTATAACTGCTATAAAGAAACTGTGATGACCCTGAGCTAAACTGGAAGGCAACAAAAAAAACAGAAAGTTGTCAACCAACACTACTCCATGACTGGCCACTAGTATAACACATAAATGACCACACAAAAAGTATATACTATAAATATTGAAATATGTTACTATTTAATAAATTACACCAAACAATAATCAATTCAATAATCTCTACTGCGATGCAACATGTTTCTCCTATACCCCACATAAAAATAACAAAATGTTGATTTAGCCTTAAAACATTCAGGTAGAAAAACAAACTGCTGGATGTGTAGATAATGGGAGAGAAAAGACAGCACTCCAGAAATGGATCAGGTAAGCTGTTCAGCCTACCGAGAGACATCTTCTGCCTTGCTGCACCCACTCCCTCATCAGTAATTCCCAAAAAAGTTTAAGCCTTGACCTCACCTGGTGGGATTCTAAACGGGAAGGTCACTATCTACTTGTACGTTATGCTGCATACAATGTATTCCGGCGGTATTCAGACCCCTTCACTTTCTGCACCCTTTATTGTGTTGCAGTTTTAATTTTAAATGAATACATTTGCCATTTTTGCTGATCAGTCCACATTTAATAACCCATAGTGTCAATGTGAAAGCATGTTTTCTGAAAGGTCTGCAAATGTATTAACAATATAAAAATAAAAATATACATAAGCACTCGTGACAAAATATTGAACATTCACTCCCAAAACAGAACACAGTAAAACAACAGTGCAGCGAGACACAGGTCTGTAAATGATTACAGTGAAAAAAGTAATCCAGCATCCTATTAGTCTTTTAAATCAATTCTGCACATTTTCTGGTTGTGGACAGTAATGAGTAACACTAGGATTTCCTTTATTTTTCAGGTGGAGACTATTGAATGTGTAGATATATAATGAAAAAATTCCATTGTGATGCAAAAAAGAAAAGAAACATTTAATTTCCTTAGGTCTTTAGCTAATGCCAAATTTTGGAACAGCTAGGAAAACTGACAGACCAATTCTACATCTGTGAATGTTGGTTCAACACTGAAGTTTGTTACTAGTGATGACAGTTCTCCTATCTTCTTAAATTCCATTCCACTTAAATTTTGTTTGGTAAAAGTTGCAGCAACATTAAATCTCAACAGTTACACTCATATAAGGGCTATAGACAGTCAGTCACTGTAAAGGTTAAATTAAACCACTAGACCAGGGGTAGGCAACGTCGGTCCTGGAGAGCCGCAGTATGTGCAGGTTTTTGTTCCAACCCAGTTCCTTAACGAGAACTCAATTATTGCTGATGAAGCACATATTGCTTAAGTGACATTTTGATGCTTCATTTTAGTGGTCTCGCTTGTTAAGGTTCTCCAACCTTAATTGCTTATTTCAATCTTAAACTGCTGCATTCAGTGTTTTAATTGCTCCTTATTAGCAATCCATATTACTAACCGAGAATGCTAAACTGGAGGATGGACGCAGGCACATCCGGCAATGGGCCGTAGCTGCAAAAAGACGTACTGCGCAGGCGCAAAAAGAGTCCGCGAGAGTCGGCTGAGGAGCCGAGAAAGGCGGACAAAAGAGGGTGAGAGAGGCACCGGACGGGACAAACACCAAGAGGGGGATTCAACAAGCCCATGGGACACAAAAAAAAGAACACAAAACCACCCCACAGACCCTACAAGCAAGGGACGGGACACACACAAAGAGGGGGATTCAACAAGACACAGGAACACAAAAAGAAAGAAGTCGCTCGCGCGACAACAATCTTCAACCCCCCCCCCCACACACACACACACACAGACACATCCATAAGAAGTGACACCCAAAGCCACATATTCTACAGTGAACATCAATACCTTCACACTAGACAGCGTAGGTGTCAGCATTGGTGGATCTCCTTACAATAAAGCACTATTAACCGTTCAACTGCAGAAAAGGAAACATATTAACAGTGACTGCGATCCTCCTTATTACTTATCCATATTTCGCATGCTGAGAAAGAAACAAGTCATGAATACACGGTCACGGGTACAAAACGAAAAGGAAAGGATAACAGGAACAAACACACGAACACGAAAGAAACAACAAAATACACGGCTATGCAGCATGGGTGGATCTCATTACAATAAGGCACTATTAACCGTTCAACCGCAGAAAAGGCTCCATATTAACAGTGAGTGCAATACTCCTTATTACTTATCCATATTTCTAAAAGAAAAAATGTCTCGACTCCAAAAACGCAAAGCTCAACTAAAGCTTCTAACTAACGATGTACCTAAAAGTAAAAACTTTATGAACTGCATTAGATCCTACAATAGTTCATTTGCTTTTGCATTTACCGGAGTAAATATCAGGCCACCAAAAGGCAATGGCCCATACTGCTTTCGCATATGTGCACAAATACTGCATCGCATTGGAACAGTGCACCCTGAAACAAATCAACAACGCAATTATGCACAAATCTACATCCTAGATCCACATGACGCAAACTATCAATCAAAGTGCTGCATCACAACAGGCACGGATTCAAAACGAAACACCTCCCATCTCAGACATACGTTAATGGCAGCGAAGGCTACAACGGGCTTCTCACACAGCACAGGCAAATCGATTACAGCTCCAAAACAACACGTCCCAAATACTACACATGCAACAACGCGCCTCTCAAACGGCACAAGCAAAACATACACCAGGAAAATTCATTCGGATTAATGAATGTCATTTGCAATCATTCTCATTCAGTTCACTTCCCTGAAGAAACAACTGGCAATACAAGTTATACATTTACACGTTGTTGTCAAAAGGGTCAAATTAGACTGCCTTCTTTACATTCATATACTGAATATCTACAGAAGCTTATAACTGACGATGTACCTGAAAGTGAAATCTTTATCAACTACATTAGATCCTACAAATCGGTATCCACTATGAACATTAACGGTGGCACTGCACGTGACATCCGACTTGAAAAAATGTTAATTATTGATGAATGTACAATGGCATGAAGTCACTTACTCAACACCATTCATAAACTTCTACAAACGTTTATGAATAATAATATTCGATTTGGAGGAAAGGTACTTTTATGAGGAGGACATTTTAGACAGTGATTAGCTATTCTTCCAGATGCCATGCACTCAGCTATTGTTCAGTGCACCTTAAAATACGCAGACAATTGGCATTGCTTTCAAAAGATACAGTTAGTAAAAAAGATACGATGTCCAGAACCAGATCATAACAATTGCTTATTACAAGTGAGAGATGGTACACTCACCAATACAGATGGACTTCAGCCACATATTATTACAATTCCTCAAGCCTTTATCTGTGACGACTTAGTTACAGAGAGATTTGGAACAGCAATCTCATTAGACCAAATGCCCCTTTTAACACAACGCACTATATTATGTCCAAAAAATATTAATGTGGAAAACATAAATACCCAAGTCATTCCATTACTTCCTGGAGAGACAAAACTCTTTCTAAGCTCTGACAAACTTGACTCTGATCACAACAATAACCATCTTAAATGACCTTACAAGTTCTGAGCTGGAATTACCTTTTACACTTAAACGGCGTGTACAAAGAAATTTTCAAATAAACCTTTACACTGTGCCACACACTTTATTGTGTGCTTTCTATTTGCATCATCTACACCTTCACACTAGACAATCGTAAATTATAGAAAACATAGCATTCTGAAACACTCCTAAATCAGCTCATGGTCATGGTGGGCCAGAGTCTTGGCAGCATCAGGAAAGAGCTGTGGAAAAGGCAATTGCCCAAATCATGGCCCAGTCATACACATACACACTTGGCCAATTTGAAATCTCCCGTTGAGGATATGGTGGGAAAACTGGCACACCTAGGGTTGAGGGAAGCTCTGCAGACATATGGAATCCACATGGAAAATGAGTGGGCACAGGATTTCAGCCTAAGACACAGAATACATGTGTAGGTAGGTAGGTAGGTAGGTAGGTAGGTAGATAGATAGATAGATAGATAGATAGATAGATAGATAGATAGATAGATAGATAGATAGATAGATAGATAGATAGATAGATAGATAGATAGATAGATAGATAGATAGATAGATAGATAGATAGATAGATAGATACTTTATTAATCCCAAGGGGAAATTCACATACTCCAGCAGCAGCATACTGATACAAAAATGTAGGTAAAAACAGACAATAACTTTATATAATGTTAATGTTTACCCCCAAGGTGGAATTGAAGAGTCGCATAGTTTGGGGGAGGAATGATCTTCTCAGTCTGTCAGTGGAGCAGGACAGTGACAGCAGTCTGTCGCTGAAGCTGCTCCTCTGTCTGGAGATGACACTTTAGTGGATGCAGTGGATTCTCCATAATTGATAGGAGCCTGCTGAGCGCTTTTTTGGAGTGTATTTTGAACCATTTTGTGCCTCTTGAATTGCGCATCATTGTTTTTTTGAGATTTTAAATATTTTATGGCAATATTATTGCAACACCATCATGGGACCCGTGTTGTTCAATAGCACTGCCATGCGTTTATGCTGATAACCCCCAGCTGCTAACTCATGAATACCAACTTTGTGACGTGGTATATGAGCATCGGATTCACTTCAAATAAAAAGTCTTTCTGTATATCAAATACTAGCAAAATACCTGCGCTTCGCAGCGGAGAAGTAGTGTGTTAAAGAGGTTATGAAAAAGTAAAGGAAACATTTTAAAAATAATGGAACATGATTGTCAATGTAATTGTGTTGTCATTGTTATGAGTGTTGCTGTCATATATATATATATATATATATATATATATATATATATATATATATATATATATATATATATATATATATATATATATATATACACATATACACATATATTATATATATATATATATATATATACACACACATACGAATATATTATATATATATACACATATATTATATATAGCAAAATACCCGCGCTTCGCAGCGGAGAAGTAGTGTGTTAAAGAGGTTATGTAAACATATATATACATATACATATATACACATATCTACATATACATATATATATACATATATATATATATACACACATACATACACACACACATATACATATATACATATACACATACATACATAGTGCGTAATAACACGGGCTGTGATTGTTACATGGGAGGGAGACGACAAATCACAGCTTCCCGCTTTCTAATCGGGCCTGTGATTGGTGCTTTGACTGATGCCCAGATCCCACAGTATGTCTCCTTAGGAGAGGCGTTAGGCAAGTGTAATTGAATAGCGGTGCTGCAAGTTTAGGTTTACACTTGTTTTTAAGGCTTATTGACTGAAAGGGGCTTTCATGAAAAAACTTAGGGCTTTGCTACAGGATACACCCTCCACAAGTTAAGGAAGTAAAAATAAAGGTATATATTTCTGTTTTATTTAAACCTTTTAAGTTTGTATGCGGGCGGCATGGTGGTGCAGTGAAAGGTGCCAGTTAGGAGACCCGGGTTCGCTTCTCTGCGTGGAGTTTGAATGTTGTCCCCGTGTCTGTCTGGGTTTCCTCCGGGTACTCCGGTTTCCTCCCACAGTCCAAAGACATGCAGGTTAGGTTCATTGTCCCTGGTGTGTGGGTGTGTGCGCCCTGCGGTGGGCTGGCACATTGCCCGGGGTTTGTTTCCTGCCTTGTGCCCTGTGTTGGCAGGGATTGGCTCCTGTATTTAGGATATAGCGGGTTGGATAATGGATGGATGGACATCTGTATGCATAGCCCTATTTGCCCGTTTTCGTTTTTTTTCTTTGTTCAGTAATATTTCAGTAAACCCGGAGCTTGTCAGTTCAAATCCTGGTACTGACACCACTGTGTGACCCTGAGGAAGTCACTTCACCTGCCTGTGCTGCAAAAAACAAAAGTAATGTAATAAATTGTACCTCAGATGTTGTAAGTTGGTGGAATAAAGGCATAAGTAAAATAGATAAATATGTATTATACACATAGGAACTATTAATTTATTTTCAGTTAAGTCATCTGCAGCAAACTTTTATAAATGAGGGTTTCTGATTTTTAGAGCTTTTTTCATTTCATTGAAGATGAAAGCAGCAGCTGCCAAAATATGTAGCTTTCTTATTAATTTTTCAACATTGTGTAAAATAAATGTATAAAGTAACATAAAAGGTTTAAATACTGGTTATCCTTTTACACTAAAATATTACTAAAGAGATACAAAAAAAGTAAAATGGTTATGTTCTTTTTCTTTAAGGAGATTAAATATTACTGAAGAAAGAAAAAAAAAAAATTAAACAGCCAAATGGGGCTATGCATACGAACTTAAAAGGTTTAAATAAAACAGAAATATATATTTTATTTTTACTTGCTTAACTTGTGGAGGGTGTATCCTGTAGCAAAGCCCTAACTTTTTTCGTGAAAGCCCGTTTCAGTAAATAAGTCTTAAAAAAACGTGTAAAGATATTGACAATAAGCTAAGCAAACCCAGGAAGACATGGAATCGTTTAAATCAAGTATCATTACATCTTCCTTTCTTAAAGAGAAGTAAGGCAGTACTTATAAGCTTACATATTTATATCTAGACATACATACATATATATATATATATATATATATATATATATATATATATATATATATATATATATATCCGAAGCCGTGCAGCACACTCTTGAGAATGCAACGTATAGTTGTACAGAAGAAAAGCAATCTTGCCTCAAATGAATGGCAACCTTTTGTAGGTCTATGAACATAATTTAAACTTTAGGTTTACATGGTGCTTTCTTTCCGAAGTACCTGCACTCATGAATATGTTTATATGTGTCAGTCGGTCAAATCCACGCGCTTCGCACCGGCGAAGTACCGCTTTTAAATTTTTATTAAGAAGAAAATAAAACCTTTTTAAATTGAGGGAAAATATACTAATAACAGTTTGTTAAGGATCTGTTTTTTTGTGAAGCTGCCTTTACTCGAGTGATCACTTCGACCTGACTTGGTGGCCAAGTATAAGCATTACCTGGTAGGTAACCACCCATACAATCAGATTGTGAATCAGACTACGAATGCCGTGAATGTAATTACACACTCACTGCACTTGCTTACGGTAATCGAACCTCGGACGTCAGCACTAGAGGGGCTTAGCAGCGGTGAAGTATTGCTTTAAATTTTAATTAAGAACAAAGAAAACCTCAGAGGTTCGATTCCCGTAAGGGAGTGAAGTGAGTGTCCGGTTACCTACCAGGTAACGCTTATGGTTGGACAGCAAGTGACATAACATCAGCCACGGTGCCTTCAGTTGTGAGAAGCAGATCATAGAATGATTGAAAATAGTTTTGCATTTACCTTTTTAGTAAAAGGCGAGCTTTTAAGCTCGAGAAATCACCCCATAAATGCACACGTTTAATTGCACATGTGTTAATATGTATGGTTACACAGTATTAAAAGACAGTGAAGAACGTGATTTACCTTTGTTCCCGCGTTTGATAAAAGGCGAGCTTTTAAGCCTGAGAAATCAGCCCGTAAATGCACACGTTTAATTGCACGTGTTAATATGTATGCTTACACAGTATTAAAAGACAGTCAAAAATGAACGTCATTTACCTTCGTTCCCGCGTTTGACTCGTGCTGTAAATCTCTTCCTTGTTTTTAGTTCACGTGATTACGTAGGAGGCGTGATGACGCGATACGTGACTCCGCCTCCTCCATTAGAGTATATGGACAAAAAATATGTTCCAGTTATGACCATTACGCGTAGAATTTCGAAATGAAACCTGCCTAACTTTTGTAAGTAAGCTGTAAGGAATGAGCCTGCCAAATTTCAGCCTTCCACCTACACGGGAAGTTCGAGAATTAGTGATGAGTCAGTCAGTCAGTCAGTCAGTGAGTCAGTGAGGGCTTTGCCTTTTATTAATATGTATAGATAGAGCAATTGAAACAAGGCAGTACAAGAACCTTCTGTCCTTATTCTTTGGCTTCCCCTTTGTTCAGCATCTGTAGTTTAGTCAGTTCATTCTCAGTCAGTTATCTTTGTTACAACCCCTGCTTGTTTCTTTAAGTACAACTTAGCATACTTCTTTTTTATGCTTCCATCCCTATGTCAGCATCTGTGCAGTTTCCCTGATATCATCAGAGTAACAACTTACTTCACCTAATTTGCCGTCTAGAACGTCATATTAGGCCCCAGCCTTCTGTACCTGGTTTCTCCAAGCAATGGAAAATATTGACAATGTGTTAAAAGCAAATAAACTCTAAAGTTAAGCAGAAGCCTAAGCAACAACTGCACTCTGAATTTATGATTTGCTAAGAGGCTCAAGTAACAATATGATTTTTCTTTCTGCAATTGTTGAAGTCTTGACAATTTACCTTTTAACTTATTTATCCAAATGCTACCAATACTTGTATACTTTGGAAACCATTTGTCAGCATGCATAGCAACAATCTCAGTCACTAATGACAAACAAACGGTGTTATAGCTACACAAGTGACCGAATTACACTGGAAAAAATAACAATAATAATACATTTTATTTATGTAGCACCTTCCCACTCTCAAAGATCAAAGAAAAATTACAACTAATGAAACCTGCTGATTCTTATGAAAACATATTCCCGCCACACAAAAAATATATATATTACTGCAATATTTCACAAATGTTTTGTGTTAATTTGCAATGATTATTGTGTTATTTTGAAAAAGCAATATATTATTTTACAATACCTATTACATTATTCCTCAAAATATTGCATTGCCTTGCTGCTGCTGCTGTTATAGTGCATGCGCATGCTTTAGTCATCTGGTGAGAGATATTAATGGAGAGATTGTGAAAGGCTTCAAACAAACACAGAAAGAGGTTTGTGGGCAGCCCCCCATATACTTGAAATTGGCTGCCAAAAGAGAAGGTTGTGGTTCAAAGTTTTATAGACTTCAGTCCAGAACAAGAACAAAGAGACAGGGAAACATGGCTGCTTTTAAAGTCAGGCAGGGGAAGTGAAGCCATCAGGGCCGGAACTGGAAATGACGTCATCGGGCCCCAGAACCGGTAGTGACATCATCTGGCCTGGAACCGGAAGTGATGTCATCGGATCCAGGTGAAATTTCCCGTGGTCGGTCTGTTGATGAAAAAGAGTAAGGATCAGTGCACTCTACCATCCCCTGGTCTGGCATGGAATTACCTCCCTTTGAGCCTTTTAGCTGCCTCCCATGCGCATGTGTGTGACAAGATTAAGCACACATGTAGCTTGCAATCAGAGTGGAGTTGTCATTCCTGCCTCACAACACTAGGGTCTGTATGGCATCTGTATGTTGCTCCTGTGCAGATCTGGATTGATTGATATCTGAGTGTGCTTAAATGTGGATGATTACCTGTTTTAACACTGAATTCTGAAAATGTGTCAGAAATACTTTCTCAATAAAGACAATGTGTTTACTCCCTCAGGTGCCAAGAAGTAAATATTGTTTCCCTTTTTCCATCAACAAAAAGAGCCCACGAAGATTTGAGGTATGGACACTGGCCACTGCGCCACTTCATCACACTGTTTTTAATATAGGTGTAGCAAATGACTGGATTAACACTAAACTGATACTTTATTTATATGTTTTTGTTACTGGAGAGCACATAGCACACACTTTTCTGATTACCTGTGTGATTGTGCTGTGCAAAAGACTTGCACACCATTCACATTTGCTTCTTATCTTACACCCAGTGCTGGTGCAGTAATTAGTGGCTCCCAAAGTCCCTAAACTGGGTGGAATAAATTTACCCCCCCCCAACTGGAGCACATGCAGTGTTAAATGTATACCTATAACTTTTGTTCAGTTTCATCACTTGATTGCACATTACGCATGTGCTTAACCTCTCCCTCAATAGCTGTCCCTAGAAAGCCAGAGCATGTGAATGCACAATATTATTACTGACTGCAGCAGGCAATGTCTTTGTCAAAGAACACAATACTTTTGTGAGATAAGGCAATAGCACTGCAAAATAAGGCATTTTTTGAGTGGTAGAATAAACTCCCATAGAATCTTGACACCCTTCTCAGAATAAAAAATAGCACAGCACATCATTTTACTTGGTATGGAGGGTTCACATGTTCACAGCAGCACAGTATCACTGACCTCTTTCTTTTTAAGGGAGTCTGACATCACATGTCTTTAAAATCTCGCCTCCTTGATTACAGCTGTTAGATGAGGTGCTATAATGGAGAAAATGACTGACTGGTGTATTCATTGCTCAAGATTTTCAAACTTATTGAAGAGATAACGTCAACAAGGAACAGGGAAGGCAGAGACATAACCAGGAAATTGACAATGTTACAAAAAATAGTACAGCACGATTTCAAACTAATTTCTTGCATGTTGTTTCTCTTTCCTGCGGTGGGCTGGCACCCTGCCCGGGGTTTCTTTCCTGCCTTGCGCCCAGTGTTGTCTGGGATTGGCTCCAGCAGACCCCCATGACCCTGTAATTAGAATATAGCGGGTTGGATAATGGATGGATGGATGGATGTTTCTCTTTCTGCTTGTGCTTCTCGCTTCCCAGTATAAATCTTGAAGATAATCATTTTGCCTGCCCAAGAGATCCTATTATCTGTTATTTCCAGGAGACACATGATGATAACCCTACCTAACATGAGATCTACAGACCAGTATGGCTTTTAGAAAGTATTTTTTTCAGTTTACTGCTTTTTTACAGTTGGTAAGTTTTAGCAATATATATTGGATGCTACATTTCCTTATAATTTTTTCTTTGTTGTTAGTATCTTTGTTTTTTTGTTAGCATCTTTGTTTTTGTGGTGTAAGATATCATATGAGAATTCCGGTCACAGTAACAAATGTTGAGGACAAATCTGGCAAGAGTGAAGGGTGAAGCAGAAGGTCATAATCACATGACTCATAAGATAAAACAGCTAAAACACTATTGATTAAAACTGAGAAAAACATCAGGATGGTACCTGTATACACAATGTGCTTACAGCTTGCATAAACACTACTGTTGTTATCCATGGTGTTGAGGTGCAAACTGAGCTCCTGACATGCATTCACTGTGTGAGCTGTTACTTAGCAACCAAAAGAAGCCATCTGAAGGAAAATGGTCAGCTAGATAGATAGATAGATAGATAGATAGATAGATAGATAGATAGATAGATAGATAGATAGATAGATAGATAGATAGATAGATAGATAGATACTTTATTAATCCCAGGGGGAAATTCACATACTCCAGCAGCAAAAAATATTAAATTAAAGAGTAAGAAAGGGAGAATAGGCACATGGGACTTTATTGGAGGTGTACAGTGGCTGCAAGCTTTTTGTCCAACCAACCTGAACATCAAGTTCTTAATTATTTCTGAATTAATGCCTTGATTAATTGGGCTACTTGCTTTAAGTGACATATAGTTGTATTTTCCTTATTTTTTGTGCCTTCAGTTCATTCTAAAATGTTTTATAAAACCTCCACTTTTTGCTTTCATCATAAACAATTTTAATTGATAGCTGTCAGTCACACCAGGACGTGTGGTATTGTATGAGGAAGTCGGGAGTGGCAGAGAAGTACGTAAGAGTTGTACAGGATATGTATGAGGGAAGTGTGACAGTGGTCACCACATGAGTTCAGGTCTGCAGTAGAAGTGACAGATGCATTCAACGTGGAGGTGGGATTACATCAGGGATCAGCTCTAAGATTTTTCTTATTTTCAGTGGACAGGTTGACAGATGAGATTAGACAGGAGTCCCCTTGGACTATAATGTTTGCTGATGACGTGATCTGTAGCAAGAGTAGGGAACAGGTTGAGGAGACCCTGGAAAAGGTAGATATATGCTCTAGAGAGGAGAGGAATGAAGGTCAGTAGGAACAAGACAGAATACATGTGAGTGAATGAGAGGGAGGTCAGTGGAGAATGGTGAGGATGCAAGGAGTAGAGTTGGTGAAGGTGGATGAGTTTAAATACTTGGGATCAACAGTACAGAGTAACGGGGATTATTGAAGAGAGGTGAAAAAGAGAGTGCAGGCAGGGTGGAATGGGTGGAGAAGAGTGTCAGGAGTTATTTGTGACAGAAGGGTACCAGCAAAGGTGAAAGGGAAAGTCTATAGGACAGTAGTGAGACCAGTTTTGTTTTATGGGTTGGAGACGGTGGCACTGACCAGAAAGCAGGAGACAGAGCTGGAGGTGGAAGAGTTAAAGATGCTGAGATTTGCACTGGGCATGATGAGGATGGACAGGATTATAAATGAGTACATTAGAGGGTCAGCTCAAGTTGGACGGCTGGGAAACAAAGTCAGAGAGGCGAGATTGTGTTGGTTTGGACATGTGCAGAGGAGAGATGCTGGGTATATTGGGAGAAGGATGCTAAGGATAGAAATGCCAGGCAAGAGAAAAAGAGGGAGACCTAAGAGAAGGTTTATGGATGTGGTGAGAGAGGATATGCAGGTGATGGGTGTAACAGAACAAGATGCAGAGGACAGAAAGATATGGAAGAAGATGATCCGCTGTGGCAACCCCTAATGGGAGCAGCCGAAAGAAGAAGAAGAAGAGTCAGCTCTGGATGCACAGTATGTGCTGACTGACTGCCTTTTAATGGTTACTTATTGCTTTGCTCCTAAATTAAAAAAACAAAAAACTCAACAGTCCCACCTTGTTTTTCATGTAAGATACATGTACTTCATAACTTTAAATGCCATCTTTTTAAACACTTTTATACACTCTTTTGTACTGAGCCTGAGTTTATCAGTTTGACTGCTGCTCACTTACATGTTTGGTGATCGTTAACCTGAAGTCTAGTGATTTCACAGGTATGGAGACCTAATGCTTCTGCAAAATCCTTAAAACACTTTCACGAGTTTGTTCCATCTACTCTAGTCACTAAATCTAGAGTTTAAATCATAGGGTCTCTCTTTAAATCCTCACTAACCTCTTTCTCGCTGGTCCCTGACAAAACTGTATATTCCCTTTCCTGATATCTTCTGTTATTTCACATTTTTGAAACTGTCTTCAGGTCTTCAGCCAAAATCTGACATTAGAGAATGGGAGTCTGAATGAACAAATGATCCAATTTTAGCCAATTTAATTTGTCTACTGAAAAAAGTTATCCAGTACCAACTGGCACTCCATTAAAAAGTAACTGAGCACTTGCTAAACCAATTCAATTAAATGTAGAATTGGAGACAGCTGAGTGAACCCATTCAGGCCTTATTATAGCCAGCCTTATTAAAAATTAACTTCCCTTACTTTGATTCTTACCATCAGAGTAGTTGATAGATAGATAGATAGATAGATAGATAGATAGATAGATAGATAGATAGATAGATAGATAGATAGATAGATAGATAGATAGATAGATAGATAGATAGATAGATAGATAGATAGATAGATAGATAGATAGATTTATTAATCCCAAGGGGAAATTCACATACTCCAGCAGCAGCATACTGATAAAAACAATATTAAATTAAAGAATGATAAAAATGTAGGTATAACAGACAGTAACTTTGTATAATGTTAACGTTTACCACCCTGGGTGGAATTGAAGAGTCACATAGTGTGGGGGAGGAAAGATCTCCTCAGTCTGTCAGTGGAGCAGGACAGTGACAGCAGTCTGTCGCTGAAGCTGCTCCTCTGTCTGGAGATGATACTGTTTAGTGGATGCAGTGGATTCTCTATGATTGACAGGAGCCCGCTCAGCGCCCGTTGCTCTGCCACGAATGTCAAACTGTCCAGCTCCGTGCCTACAATAGAGCCTGCCTTCCTCACCAGTTTGTCCAGGTGTGAGGCATCCCTCTTCTTCATGCTGCCTCCCCAGCACACCACCGCATAGAAGAGGGCGCTCTCCACAACCGTCTGATAGAACATCTGCAGCATCTTATTGCAGATTTTGAAGGACACAAGCCTTCTAAGGAGGTATAGTCGGCTCTGTCCTCTCTTTCACAGAGCATCAGTATTGGCAGTCCAGTCCAATTTATCATCCAGCTGCACTCCCAGGTATTTATAGGTCTGTACCCTCTGCACATAGTCACCTCTGATGATCACAGGGTCCATGTGGGCCTGGTCCTTCTAAAATCCATCACCAGCTCCTTGGTTTTGCTGGTGTTCAGTTGTAGGTGGTTTGAGTCACACCATTTAACAAAGTCCTTGATTAGGTTCCTATACTCCTCCTCCTGCCCACTCCTGATGCAGCCCACGATAGCAGTGTTGTCAGCGAACCTTTGCATGTGGCAGGACTCCGAGTTGTATTGGAAGTCCGATGTATATAGGCTGAACAAGACCGGAGAAAGTACAGTCCCCTGCGGAGCTCCTGTGCTGCTGACCACAATGTCAGACCTGCAGTTCTTGAGACGCACATACTGAGGTCTGTCTGTAAGATAGTCCACAATCCATGCCACCAGGTATGAATCTACTCCTATCTCTGTCAGCTTGTCCCTAAGGATCAGAAGTTGGATGGTGTTGAAGGCCCTAGAGAAGTCCAGAAACATAATTCTTACAGCACCACTGCCTCTGTCCAAGTGGGAGAGGGATCGGTGTAGCATATACAGTAGATGATGGCATTCTCTGCGCCCACCTTCTCCTGGTATGCGAACTGCAGAGGGTTGAGGGCGTGGTGGACCTGTGGCCTCAGAGCAACAGGCCGGAAGTCATTCATCTCACTAGGACGTGATACCTTTGGTACTGGGGTGATGTAAGATGTTTCGAAAGCCTCAGGACTCTCCCCTTTTCCAGGCTCAGGTTGAAGATGCGCTGTAGAGGACTCCCCAGCTCCAACGCACAGGCCTTCAGCAGTCGTGGTGATACTCCATCTGGACCCACTGCTTTGCTGGCACGAAGTCTCCTCAGCTCTCTGCTTACTTGGGCTGCTGTAATTGTGGGTGGGGGGAAACTCTCTCCTATGCTGGCATCAGCAGAAGGATGGGTGGACGGTGCAGTACTCTGAGGTGAGAGTGGGTTAGGGTGGTCAGACCTGTTAAAGAAGTTGTTCATCAGGTTTGCTCTCTCTACATCTCTCTTGATGGTGACACCCCACTTCTAGCTGCAGCCAGTGATGATCTTCATCCCATCCCACACTTCCTTCATGCTGTTATTCTGTAACTTCTGCTCCAGCTTTCTCCTGTACTGCTCCTTTGCCACCCTGAGCTGGACTCGGAGTTCTTTCTGCACGAGCTTGAGCTCATTCTGATCACCGCCTTTAAAAGCCCTTTTCTTCTGGTTCAAAGGGCCCTTGATGTCACTTGTAATCCATGGCTTGTTGTTAGCATAGCAGCGTACTGTTCTTACTGTAACTACAATGTCCATACAGAAGTTGATGTAGTTAGTAGTACAGTTAACAAACCTCCTCAATGTTCTCACTATATGATCCCTGCAGGATATCTCAGTCCGTAGTTCCAAAGCAGTCTCTCAGAGCCTGCTCTGCCTCAGGGGACCACTTCCTGAATGAGCATGTGGTTGTAAGTAGCTCCCTCTCTCTGGGTTAGTAGTGAGGCTGAAGCAGAATCAGGTTATGATCTGCTTTCCCAAGCGCAGGCAGCGGGGTGGCACTGTATGCATCTTTAACGTTTGCATACAGTAGGTCAATAGTCCTATTTCCCCAGGTGTTACAATCCACATACTGGAAGAAGGCAGGTAATGTTTTGTCCAGCATCACATGGTTAAAGTCTCCAGCGATTAGCACAAGCGCCTTCGGATGCTGTGTTTGCAGTTTAGCAACAGCGGAATGGATGATATCACTTGCTATCTCCATGTCTGCCCAAGGAGGGATGTAAACAATAACAACAATGATGTGTCCAAACTCTCTGGGCAAGTAATAGGGACGCAGACTTACGGCCAACAGTTCGATGTCCCTGCAGCAACTGGAGATTTTGACATTTACATGTCCAGAGTTGCACCACCTTGTATTCACGCAGAGAGTGAGTCCTCCTCCTTTCCACTTCCCACAGGTATTTGCGTCTCTGTCCACTCTAACTGTGCTAAATCCGGGTAGCTCCATGTTAGCATCTGGGATGTTAGTTGTTAGCCACGTTTCACAAAAACACAACAAACTGTATTCTGTGTAGGTCCTGACATTTTTTACCAGCGCGGGCAGTTCGTCGATCTTATTTGGTAGTGAGTTCACATTTCCCAGGATCACAGAAGGCACCGAAGGCTTATATTGCCACTTGTTCTCAGCGCTTGAAGTTGACTACCTGAATAGACGAGTCTTGGCGTGTAAAAATCTATGTCCAAGTAGTAAAAATTAGTAAAAAGTGTCCAGGGAACGAGTCCACATAAAAGAAAGTGGCAGGAGTGATCAGAGAAACAGAGAAAAAGGTACAAATATAAAGTCGTACACAGAGCTTCTGGAAAGGCTGCCACTCGCGGCGGCGCCTGAGTCAAATTGTCTGTACAAATTCTCAACAACCACATATTGTAATACCATAATCAAAGAAAATTCCTGAAGAGATCAGAAAAAAAAACTTGTTGATATTTATCAGTGTGGAAAGAGCCATTTCTAAGGCTCTGGGACTCCAGAGAACCACAATGAGAGCCATAATCTCTAAATAAAAACACTTGACACGGTAGTAAATCATCCCAGGTGTAGCAGCCTGCCAAAATTACTCCATTGATGCCATATAAAATCATTCACTAAGAATCCTAAAAACACACCCAAAGTGCTCCAGGTATCTTTTGCTTCATCAAAGGTCAGTAGTTATGACTTCACAATCAGAAACCATCTAAGCAAAAATGGACTTTCTTGGACAGCAGCAAAATTAAAATTATTGCTAGGTAAAAAGAACATTCAGGCTAGTCTTTCATTTGCCAGGAGGCTCCAGGATATTCCTCAAGCCTTCTGGGACAATGTTCTATGAACAGATGAGAGAAGAATGCAAATTTTTTGAATGGCACTGGTCTCATTATATCTGGCATAATTCAAACACAGCATTTCATTATATCAGAAGACGAACATGTAGGTAGCATTTTTGGCAAGAAACTTTCATGGGACTAACAGAATTTTAATTATGTGTGCAGACTTCTAAACATTATTAATAATTTGGCTAACTAATAACACTTGTCCTTCCCTTTCTAATGATGAGCTTCACATTCAAGTTCACATGACATTCACGTCACAATAAATCAAACAGACAATGGAATACTTGTTTCTCATCAAATCATTGTGATGTCATCATACAGCAATGCAAATTTAAACATTGAAATAAACTGACAATCTCACAACTACCTGCTGCCAATTAAAATATATTGGTTATGAACCACCTAAATTTAACCAGCAACATCTCAAATTTAGAACTGAATGGCTTTGAGGTGAAATAGGACAAACCACAATAACATGGAAAGAACTACACACACAGCACAACTCAAACACAAGTGTCTAAGGTTCCTTGGAAGCAGGGCTGGCAAACATGCAGCCAAGAATTTGCTGGATGGCACAAGGATGCAAACAACTGAAAAAACTCTACATACCAGTTCATTCTGTACCACAACTCTGCACTTCTTTCGAAGCAAAAACACCATACTGCGTGCTCCATTTCCACAGAGTAGCTTTTTCAGATTTAGCACTGTCAGGCAATCCTCCTCAGCAGGGGGTAAAGATTAAAAAGCCACTCAGTCCTATCAGTGTAATGTCTTGTGCTTGATTCATTTCTGATATTGATCTCCTTTATTATTTAACTCTTTGCAGCTATCGTTAAGGGAGAAAATTAGAGCAATCTACACAAGAACAGACCATTCATCCCAACAAAACTTGCCAGTCCTGTCCACTTAATTCTTCTAAAAAAACATCAAACCTTCATTTGAAAGTACCTAAAGTCTTATTGTCTACTGTGCTACTTGGTAGCTTATTCCAAGTGTTCATGGCTCTCTGTGTAAAGAAAAGTGTTTTGTGAAATTTACCCTTAACAATTTTCAACTGTGTCCCTTTGTTCTTGATGAACTCATTTTAAATAACAGTCTCAATCCACTGTACTAATTCCCTTCATAATTTTAAAGACTTCAATTAAGTCACCTTTTAATCTTCAATTGCTTAAACTGAAAAGGCTCAGCTCTTTTAACCTTTCTTCATAATTCATCCCCTGTAGCCCTGGAATGAGCCTAGTTGCTCTTCTCTGGACTTTTTCTAAGGCTGCTATGTCTTTTTTTGTAGTCTGGAGGCCCAATCCACACACAGTACTCCAGATGAGGCCTCATCAGTGCATTAACCTCAACCCGGTATTCAAACCTAACATTTTTACTTCCTATGTGTAATACTTTACATTTACTGACATTAAATTTCATCTGCCACAAATCTGCCTAAGCCTGTATGCTGTCCAAGTCCTTCTGTAATGATATAACAGATTCCAAATTATCTGTCAATCCACTTATCTTGGTATCATCTGCAAACTTAACCAGCTTGTTACTTATCTTGTTACTTGTTACTTACTATCCAAATTACTTATATTTATTAAAAATAGCAGTGGCTCTAGCACTGACCCCTGTGGAACACCTCTCTTAACATCACTCATTTCTAATAAGGTTACTTGCACCATCACCCTCGGCTTCCTGTGTCTGAACCAGTTCTTCACCCTTCTACAAACTCCCACTTCTTTTAGTCAAGATAAAGAATATCATATGCTCCACTTTAATCATATCCTTTTGTTCTTTCCTCATAGAACTCCAACATGATAGTAAAACATTACCTCCTTCTTCTGAACCCATGCTGACTGTTCAGAAAAACTCCTGCACTTGCCATCTGCTGCTCAATCTTATCCTTAATTATTCCTTCTATTAATGTTCCTGTGATGCATGTTAAGCTTACTGGCCTATAGTTGCTTGGATATGCCTGGTTACCTTTTTATATACTGAGATAATATTTGACATTTTCCAGTCCTTCAGAATCTCCCCAGTGTGCAGTGACTTCCAAGAAATATGTGTCAAAGGTTTATATATGTACTCACTAGCCTCCTTAAGAACTCAAGGGTAAGTATTATCTGGTGATTTGTTTGATTTCAGCCTGTTTAATCTGAGCAGTTTTTCTCCTTCTACAATTTGTAAACCACTCAGAACTTCCTTAGTAGTCCCATTTACCTCTGGGAAGTTATCCACTTCCTCACTTGTGAAGACCTCGGAATTATGCAAGTTTAGAGCATCCACTATTTCACTATCTGTATCTTTTACTTCCCCTTTACTATTCCTGATGGACTTCACCTCCTCCTTGACTCGTCTTTTACTAATAAAATACTGTGTAACAAGGCGCTATATAAGCGTCCGACCCGACACAGATTAGATACGGGAGGCACGTATAAAATCTAAAGACTTTTTATTTCTCTTCAGCTGTGGGGCATGTCTTCCCCGTAATCCCCACAGGCACAACACAGTCCCAAGCACAAATTGAAAACACACAAGGTATAGCACACTCCTCTCATCTACCACCACTCCTCCAAAAGCTTTGTCCTTCTCCTCCCGACTCTGGCCATTGAGTGGTGGTTGTTGGCTCCTTTTATGGCCCACCCGGAAGTGCTCCAGGTACTTGATCACCTGTTTCCGGTTGCACTCCCAGGTGGGGCTGAAGATTCGACCAATTGGGCTTAGGAGCCCATGCAGTGCCCCCTGCAGGCCACCCCAGATCCCATCAGGGCTTTGGAGAACTCCATCTCCCATGGAGCCCTGCCAGAAACTGAGGTACCACTATCAGCCAGGGAGGATGCCACCAAGTGTCCTGGGGGAGGTATTGAGCAGCTCATGGTTGGTCCCCCGGAACATACATCGAAGGGGCATCATTACATCTGCCACAACTGAAAGAATCTGTTAGGGTCACCTTTCACCTTATTTGCTATATTCCTTTTCAACTGTCTTTAAGCCTCCCTAGTATCTTTCTTAATGGTTGCCCTCATGTTCTCATACGCCCTATGATTCATATTGGAGTTATTAGTCTTATATGCCTTATACAGCTGTTTTTTTCCTTTGCAGCTTCTTTCCTAACTCTTTATTAACCCACTGCAGAGTTTTTAAAATTTCCTATTAATTCCAAATTTAAGTATGTATGTGTCTCGCGTTACATATAAAACATTTTTAAACCTGTTCTACTGCTCTTCAACTATCTCCACACTTAAACGCTTATCCTCCTTAGACTTTGCTGCATCTGCTCAAAATTTGCCCGACCAAAGTTAAACTTAACAGTTTTAGTCTTTGCATCTGTACTCTTACAAAACACTGAGAATTGTATTAAATTATGGTCACTTGACCCTAGTGGTTTAATCACCTCTACACCCTCAATTCTATCTTGATTATTTTTGAAATTGCCTAGTTAAAATTAAAACCTAAATATAAAAATGAGGCTATGACAGGACCTGAAAAGAGCAATACCAAAGTTACTAAATTAAAGCACTGATGCCAGGAAGACTGGGCTAAAATTCCTGCATAGTATTGTGGGTAAGTACTATTAAATTATAGGAAGCATTTGGTTGCAGTCACTGCAGCTAAAAGTGGCACAGCCAGTTACTGTATTAAGTGTAAGGGGTGTTATTTATTCACTCAGTTACATTTTGGTTATAGACCTGCAAGCATACAGTGCCAAATACCTGCAGTAAATAGAGGAAATCAGAAAGAGGGCAAACATCTTTTATAGCACTGCATTTAAACAAATGTACTATAGGTTGTGGAATAGGGCGTCCCGGACACAGGCAGGCAGACACATCTAAGTCCATCACCACACGTTTATTATACATACTATTATTTACAACGTCAATAAGTGCACCAACACTACTCCCCACAGTCCCACAGTCCTGGCTCTCATTAGCCATCTCTCTTCTTCCCAAACTCTTCTCACACACAGGGCCTCTCTTCGCCCCCTTCTCTCACCGACCTCGTCCAGCTCCTCACCCGACTGAGCTGAGACCTCCAGGGGCCAGTGGACCGATCCGCGAGGACTGGCCTTCCTCGGTGGCAAGTCGACACACTGTAGCCTAGGGCCCGATGCTAGAAACAAAATAGAAAAACAAGGGGCGGAGACGTTGCCCTGATGCAGCCCCTCGGCTTGTCTTCTCGGTTGGGCCAACGCTCTCCGCTCCGATCGGCACCCCGATGCTCCCTTTTCCGGCTTCCCCGCTCGAGCAGTCCGTGATCCCCGCCACGGGACCACCAGCGGGAGCACACTTGCTCATCTCCTCTCAGAATGCGGGTTATTCCTCTGCCTCCGAAGAGGACGGCCCTTCGAGGGACGTGAACACTCAGCTGCACGTCCTCCCGTATAGGAGGAACTGGCTTTCTCTAGCCGCTTCCTCCTTTCATTTTGGGACGCCGTGATGGTTCGGATCTGCCCGACTGCAAAAGGGCCGACCCAGCCCCGCTGGCGTCCGGAGCTTCACGGGGTCGGTCTCGCTTACCTTCCCCGCTGTGCCTCTCCAGTCAGAAGTTCCTGCAGTGCGCCGATCCTCCTTCGCCAGCGGCTCTCGATCGCACGCCACTGCCGTCCCTCTTGAATCCTGCGTCTCTGCCCGGAGGGCACATCGCTCAGCTGGCAGCGATAGCACAAGTTGCAGACCTTCCTGCAGCTCCTGCAGAATTGCTGCCAAGGAGAGAGAAACAACCGGCGGTAAGCTTACCTTTTGAGCAGCGCCACTCGCCGACTGCTCTCCATGGGCCCTTCCCTCCGGCCCACTCAGGTTTCTTCCAGGCATGAGACGGACATTCCCTGCTCCCGCCTCCGACCAATCATTGGCGGGAAGACAGAACACACTGTCCAATCCCGTGCCTGTCACTAGGAGGGACTTCCTGTTGGCGGCCATCTCGTCCTCCTCTCTCACAGGGGAACGAGCTTTTAGGCAGCTCCGCTGCTGCTGCGACTTTCCCAGCTGCAGCCTCTCCTTCCCAGCAGTTCCTTGCGTTGCCATCGAGTCGGTGAGCCGCCCCTGAAACACATAGTCCTCCCGTGGACCACTAACGGCCCGGGTTACCATATGCCCCTGTGGGGTTAGGTGCACGCTGCCCCTGCGGCACGTGTGTGAGGACTCCTGTCATGCCGGGTCGTCCGCAGACAATTTCTTACTCGCAGGCCCCCACCTTGACCCAGGTGGAGCATCCTGCCGACTACGCCACTGTGGAATAGGGCGACCCGGACACAGGCAGGCAGACACATCTAAGTCCATCACCACACGTTTATTATACATACTATTATTTACAACGTCAATAAGTGCACCAACACTACTCCCCACAGTCCCATAGTCCTGGCTCTCATTAGCCATCTCTCTTCTTCCCAAACTCTTCTCACACACAGGGCCTCTCTTCGCCCCCTTCTCTCACCGACCTCGTCCAGCTCCTCACCCGACTCCAGCCTTGATTGTCGGGAGGCGGACCTTTAAATAGGCAGCTGATTGCCGACCACACCCAGCCACCTGTGACAAGGTCTAAACATGTATATCACTTTGGAAGAGTATTCACCCTAGAAAGGTAATATTTTTTTTTGGTTTATACAGTGTGTCCTCATGGCTAAGGTGTTGAACACTCTAAAAGGCATATTTGCCAGTTCAGCGCCCATTATTGCATGACCCTAAACAAGTCACTTACATTTAATGTGTCCTGAATGTAACAAAAACAAAATACATATAGACAAATTAAATATAGCTCTGTATCTATAAAGAACCTGAATGGTATAGAAAAGCTACTATAAATATAAATCAATGTGTATAGGCACTGTGTCTTAGTGGCTAAACCCTACAAATTTACAAACCAAGATAGCTGCTTCAATGCCCACGATTAATGCACTATGTGACTGACCAAAAGATTCAACCTGTCTGCTTTCCAATTAAAATATATACTATATATGTAGGAGGCTGCACTATAGCCACATGGGAGAGAAAACCTTTGTGGCAAAGTGTCAAACAATCATTTGGCAAGAGCATTGTCAAAACAGATTTCTCTGCTTTCAGCCCCAAGAGTGCACAGTAAATGTAAAAGAGGAGAAATTCCTTTACTGCTTCTCACTTCCATGTCACATAACAATCCATTCATGCAATGAGCTGCGGATAGCAGTCTCGACAGATTTCTTATTTATTCTCTTTAGTTGTCATTGCTCTAAATTGAATGATCCTTTATCTGTGGAACATTAACTAAACATGGGTGAGATACAAACACCAGCTACCTGGCATGACTTTCAGAACAATATACAGGCATTTCATGGCCTGAGGCATGAATCAACAATA